>NC_140543.1:40015036-40048198 GCF_057382185.1 Mchenga conophoros | reverse complement strand
TTTTCAACTTCCTTTCCTTCATGAAGGCAGTAGGAGCATCCATGTTCACCATTAAACTGTTTAAAATTCTGGACCAGAGGTCTGGCAACTGAGTCACTCATTAGAATTAGAGGGATTACTTTTGTATTGACACAAACTCCTTTGTCATTTTCCCATGTGAAACCACTGTCCTGTAGATCCACACACTCATCAATGGAAGGTTTTAAGAAACTTTACATGTGAGGCTTCTCATCCCGGAACCATAGTCCACAAAGGAGTACATTATCCTGTGTTGTTTTCAATGGCAATTCATTAATGGTGCATAAAAGGGATTTTTTTTAAAAAGTTGGCACACCATCACAGCTAAATGTTAAGCTGAGGGTTTGAAGGGCCGTTTCTGAACCACTCAAAGCTTTCTGATACAAAAAAACCATTACAAATGTCACCGAGAGAAGTTGTTATGCCTTTTGGTCAGAAGTCAGTAGTTAGTGCATAGTCTGATGAAGTTACATAAGCAAGGTGATAAATAAGTTCAAAGTTAAGAAATATTATAAGTAATTCATGCTAAAAAAAACAGTTAAAATGTCTGGGTTCGAAATTTGCTCAGAGTGAGTCATCGTTATCACAAGCGATCTTTGTATTGTATGTGCGGAAATGGGAACGAGGGAGCGCTCTAATAATTCACCTATCCAATCTGATTTGCTTTCAAAGTGTTTGTTTCCTTTTTTTTAAACTGTCTATTTTATGGCTGTTCTTTATTGATCTGTTACCCATTTTAGGTATTTTGTTTTTTAAATACTCCGATATCACCATGAAGCACTTGGGTGTGACACTGAGACCAGTGGAGAAACATACATGGGAACAAGACTGACGGGGAGATAGAAAGAGAACACCGAATGCAGAGACAAGACTAAATGGAAGGGATAAGGCTGACTAAACATGGGGCATGGAAACTCCCCTGTTCCGTGCTCCATGATAACAGAAACCTACGGACTAGAAAACAAAACTAAGAAGACCTAAGAAAACAAATATAAACAGAGGGATCACAACTGTAAACCAAAACAAGGAACAGAACCTTAACCATAGAACATTAAACAACCCAGAATCAAAAGTCCAAACACATTTACACTGGGCCAAAGACCCAGGAGCGTGACATCTTTGTTGACCAGCAGTCAATAAATGAAATTAAACATCCATGAAATTCAAGCTGGGTGGAGAGAATTGCGTAAGGTTGGTAAAGACAGGGTTAGTGAAGCATGGAATCAAAACATACTTAACCCTTTAAGACCTACCATAGAACCAAGTCCGCCAGAGCTTATATTATATTTTTACATGTTGTAGAGCCATTTTTGGGAGCATTTCAAGTTGCTATACATCAATACAACCATTACAGCCTAAATTTTAATAATATGTGCAATAAACTACAAATAAATTTTTTAAATGGTTTTTGTTTTTTAACATATATTTCTAGTTAGAGAAATTTAAGAGGCTTATCCCTCAAAACTGTTAATACAAAAAAGTTGCACAAATAGTTTCCCACCACAGGAAATTTATTTTGAGTGTCTTCATAGTTTTATTTTTGAAATACACCAATTTCTATACACTGCATGAAAAAAGAAAATAAATATTATAGTGCAAATTTGCAAAAAGCAGCATATGCATCAAAATAAACTATTTCCAGCAGTGCAATATGAGTCCTAAGCATCCCAGAAACGACACAGAAAGTCATAAAGTCAAACATAACCTTTAAAAACACCAGTATAGGCTCATGAGGCCTTGATGGTAAAAAACTACATTTCCGCGAAAATGACGTCACTTCCGGTTTCGGGCAGGTAATGGCGGACATGCGATAGTTCGTGCTGATGGACGTAGGAAGTGTTATGAACAGCTGATCAGATCGGCAAAGTGTGTTTCTGGAATATTATGTTTTTGTTGCTGCAAGTGCTTTTATGCATTTTTTGCAAAGCTATATGTGGAAGGAAACTGTGACCTAGGACAAGCTGATGGCATAAGATGTAAGTACAACTCTCCGGTTTCATATGCAAAAAAACCTTATTGCGCTAGCTTACGTGGTTGCAGTGCTACCAGGACTTAAAAATAGTTACGCAAAACGGAGCGTGCCCGCTCCCACCGGCTTTAAAGGGTTAAGTATTTCTAGTTCATTTCTTCCTGGTATTGAAATGTAAATATAAGAAAGTGTATATAAGTGCTCATCTCTACATGAGGGGTGAAGCTACAGGCTGACACTTGAAAGAGGAGAAGACATTCTACAGACAGGTATGTTACAAATATGCTGAGGATCTTCTATCCTTTCTTTATCAAACTGCTAATCACTTTTGTTAATGTGTTTCTTACAGAGACACTAAATATCATCATGAAGCTGCTGACTGCATCTGCACTTCTCTGTGCAATGATGGCTCTGACCGCTGCTCAGGGTAAGTATAAAAGTATGTTACTAGTATCATACTGAATGTTGTGCATGTCAATGGGCTTTAAACAGCTGCCCAAATAATAAGATCTATTTTTAAATACATGTTTTTAAAAATAGAAATCTAAAGGAAGAAAATGACACATTTTCCAGTTGAAATTTCTTGAAAAGTAAAACTATTGCCAATAAAACACAAGTTAATGACCATGATTATAATTATTCCAGTAAAGGGGGAATTGAGTCAGCATTTTGTCACACAATATGTTTGCTTTGTCTTCAGATGAGTGCTATGTTCTCAAGAAGTCCTCATGTCCCGCTGGTTGGACTGAGTACAACAACAAATGTTACTTCTATGTTTCTACACCCTTACCCTGGGTTGATGCTCAGGTAATAACATCAGGACTCACCAGTTACTGTGACTGTGTTTCTTTGATTCTTTAATATTTGGATAAGACCTTATAATAATAAGTTTTTAATATTATATTAAAGAAATTTATATTGACAATTAGTAAAATTTTATCAAAGCCAATGTACTGTTAAAATTTGTCTAAAATGATAATAGTATGTATTGATCATTATTAATGTTATCATTTATTGAATTTTAATAATGCTATCATTTGTTCTAATATGTATGTATGTCATATATGGCTTTACTTTTTAACAAGTAAACAGTAACAATATATTAGTAAACAAGAAATACAAACAAAGAAGCAAACAAACTAACGTCTCTAGTTTCACGTTCCTACAATTTATGCCATGGATAAATCACCTGTCAATTTTTGCTTCGATTAAAACCAGTTCTTATATGTACTGTGAAATATGCATCCAAGCTTATAATAGCAAATATTATTTTTTTAATTTATAAAAATAATGCTAATTATTGCAGTAAATGGTTTAAGCCACCAACATTAACTGCATGAAATAATTCTGAATGATAAATGATTGTAAATGTATTAATCATTAGTCCTTTCAATATAATAATTATTAAAAAACTTTACTTTTTATTACTTGTTAAATGGTAAGCTATTAATAAAATTTCAGATAATTAAAATCAATAATTTTGTCAGTCAATGTAAATATTTCTTAGTATGTTTTATTATTATTTGTATGTTTGTGGTGGTGTAATCATGAAGGTTGTTTTATAAATCTTCTGTAACTCTTCTGTCTTTTTGTTTACTGTAGAGAAACTGTCAGACCATGAGTGCAAACCTTGCATCTGTACAGAGCCTTGGGGAATACCAGCTGATTCAGAGGGTGATATCTGATGGGAGTAAAGCTAATGGACGAACATGGATTGGTGGTTCTGATGGTCTACAGGTATGCCAGTCTGCCAGTTAAAACATAAATCTATCCATTGGATATTTTACTTATTTTTCACTGTTATCTTTTTTCCATTTCCATATAATTCCATATATCTTGTTTCATATATTTGATATCTTCAGTTTGTATCTACAATGTCGGTAGTAGTGAAAGTAAAGACAAACCAATAAATGAGAAGGTGTGTCCAAACTTGGTAGTCGATGTATAATGTTAAAGTGTAGTTTCGTTAAAAAATGATTTCTTATTTTTAACTTTTTTCTGTTCTGTAGGAGGGTTATTGGTTTTGGATCGATGGAACACGTTTCCAATACGCAAACTGGTGTCGGAGGGAGCCTAACAACTCGTGGGGCAACGAGCACTGCATGGAAATGAATTCTTCAGGTATAATATTGTACATAATATATACAAGTGCTATTGTCATTATATATAAAACCAAAAAAACCAAAACATTTTTCTCATATATTCTATATTTTTGTGTCCATGCAACAAAAATTACGGTTAAAGTTGATTTTTGGTGCTTACAGGAGACCTGTGTATGAATGATCAGCCTTGCCAGTCCCAATCCCCTTCTGTCTGCATTAAGAGTAAGTCATGATTCCTGGGCTTACATGAAGGCACGTCATCTGAAAAAGAAAGAAATCTTCTCATATATCACTCAAAATATCTGTTTTCACATCTTTACCTTTTTCTTTTGCTGTAACGATGCATAAGGAACGAAGCGACAAGTGACATAAAATAGTGTGATTGTGTCTTTTAAAAGGAGCAATTGAAATGTGTAATGGAAAGAATGCTTTTAGCAAAAACTTATAAACAAAACTTTTTTTCTCTTCTGCATCATTAAACTATTAAGTATTGAATCAAACTGGTCTGTGAGTATCTGTGTTTTTGTGTAACATTATGTAAGCTTTCAGTTCAGTTTTTTAAACACTCACTGATTAGATTAACTCACTGATAGATTAACCCACGTATAAATCTGCTTGAAACTACACTAATTTCTCTTGAAATTACTTTAATCTTTTTAATCTGATGCTGTTTGCTTCTGTGTCCTCCATCTAATTCTTGCTTTTGATGGCATGAGCACACACGAGCATACAATTAGACACACACACACAAAAACACACACATGATGAGGTCTCTCTTTAAATAAGTCTCCCCTCCTTTGCTTCCCTCTTCCCAAAATTGTAATTTCACCTAATAGTGCTAAATTTCAGAAATAACCAAATATTTTGCTAAAGCTTTTGTACATTGTCATACTTGTTAAGATACAACCTTGCACCCTTTTCACAAACCTCTAAACACAAACTGAACTTTTTTTCACAAAACCTCTGCAAATACATAATAAAACCATGCTAGGTTACTTTTATAACAACTTCTGGGTAAAAGTCGTAGGTTATTAGTTTAAATGTTGGTTTAAAAGTCGTGACTCAAGAGTTGGGTTGGCGATGTGCTGGGTTCTTTAATTAACTCCCTGGCTTGAATAATTCTATTGGGTCATAGGTTCGCTAGCTTTGATCAAATATTGGGCCAAAATTTTACCCAATTGTTTGTGTAGAAGATACGCTTCAGAAGAAGCCACAATATTCTTCTGAAACTGCCATTTTCAACTAGACTGTGATCTGATCAGATATCACTGATTTCTCCTCTGCTATGAAATAAAAACATGGCAAGCAAAAAGTGAATTCAAACACTCTAAAAATCACTGGGTTATTTTTGATAATTACACTTTACTGGTTTATTCTAGAACTTTGATTAAAGGCCTTTTTACAGACAACACCAGCTAGCTTGTGATGAAGAAAGATAAAGTTATTTCTACTTAAAAAGGCTTGATAATGTATTTTAAACTTATTATTTGAAATGAGGCTGAGGTTGCTCTGTTTGACAAATTATTTAGATTTTACTACATCTAGAGCATTTTTTGGTTTTGCATCTTTTGTTGAATAGATGAATCTCAGGACATGAATCAAATATGACCAAATTAACGAGGGCTCATTTAGCTATGATGGAAGCATAAAATGTTGCTCATTAAGGTGTATGAAATTATCTGAGAGGGAGAGTCCCTCTTGCCACTTGTAATGTTGGGTTGTGTTCAGTGGTTGAGAATAGTTGGTAGAAACCTTAGCAGGATAGTAGGAAGGATACACGATCATACTGGTACTGTCAATTCCACAGCGTATCCTTTAATGCACATTCTCTTCATCAACCATACAAGGCCTTGCAGGAGGTCTCCTCTCTTCGGGAACTCACTCTGCAGGAGGGGGAGATACGGCAGAGGTGGAGGAAGATCTCAGCCTGGGCGTCTATTGTCTTGTGTAGTCTGGAACATGAGTGGATGACGGGTGGGTGCAGTTTTCTCTGTGGTGGGGTCGGGTGGGCTGTCCTGGGCTCTGCGGGGCCAGGCGGCGCTGCCGAACTAGGGCCCCCCTTTCCCTGGCGGGTTGCAGAGTATGGGGTTGCCTACTGGGGTCAGCGGGGGAGCTGGCCCCAGGGAGGGGTCACTTGCCCCTCCCTTCCTTCCCTCCCCATCTCCAGCTGCCTCCCTTTTCCCGCTCCACCACAATCACCCACACATGCAGGGCCTTGGGGTAAAGGTGTGTCACCAGGGTGCAGGGAAGGCATCCCCCCTTCTGTCCCCTTCTGGCTGCCTGTGCCTCAATTTTATCCCACAACTTAGACATTAACATTACTCACACTCTCATTATACATACATATAGGATCTTGGGGGTGGGCACGATACACGGAGTCCAAAGTACCATCAGGGTGTACACCCCACCCCTGGCATCGTTGCCCACCTCTCAATTTTAAATACACGTAGACATTGAGGGCTAGCAGGAGGGACCATGCGCTTACCTGCTGCTCTCTGGCAGGTAGCTCCAAGCCCTCCTGGGTTTTAAATGCACCTTAGAACACACATGCATCAACATTACAATGAGCGGGTGAGGGAGGTTTGGAGTCTTCTCTCACCCCCATTCTCTGCGACCTGCTGGAGCAGGGGGGCTAGGACTAGGAGGAGGAGTTGGCCGTCCGACTGTGGTCTGGAGTGTGGAGCCTTCCTGCTGCTGCGGAGTCGGGGCGGTCTGCCTCCCCCCACCGCAGGGAAAAGGGAAACACCACCTGGGTCTGGGTGCAGTTCCCCCCCTCCAGGGGCGGGGGCACCTAGACCCGGTTTGTAGAGTACGCTTGGGGAGTGTGATCGTGTGTACAACGTCTCTTTATGTCTGTCTCCACGTTGGTTGAGTGTGGAGTAAGTGCATATGAGAGCATGAGGGTGGGAATGGATGTTTGTATCTGTGTGTGCCTGTATGTCTGTGTCTATGGCTACGTTCACACTGCAGGTCTTAATGCTCAATTCCGATTTTTTGATCAAATCCGATTTTTTTGTCTGCTCGTTCACACTACAAATAAAATGCGATAGCAAATGCGCTCTAGTGTGAATGCTCAAAGCGCCCCGCATGCGCAAAAGAAGATGTCACACACAACGTGCTCTGTTTAGACCCAGACCAAACAGTATTGTTTGACTGATGGCCCTTAAATATAATATAAAGACTTCGGACTTCACGTTTCCCAATTTTTGCTTTAAGTTATTTTGTTATTTACATAATAATGTAGATAACCTAATAATTATCCTTATTGCTGTTTTAGAGAGGAGCGGTGCTTCAAAGGATAGTTGCAGATTTCTGTCAGAATCTGCAGATTATGCAGTACAAATAAAATGTTAACATTTGTCCAACGTTGTATTCCCAGCAGTTTCACCGGATGGCCAGGAAGCGTTCGCGATGTCTTATTGGGCGCTGATAATTGGCGTCTGTCTTGTGTCAGTGACGTAAAAGACGGATTTAATGCGACTTGACCATTCACACAGCAGTCGCTTTCTGAAACATCGGATATGTATCGGATTCAGTACCACTTACGAAAGTGACCCAGATTGGATTTGAAAATATCGGATTTGTGCCGTTCACACTGTCATACCATGATCGGATATGGGTCACATAGGGTAAAAAAAAATCGGATTTGATGCGCTTTCGCCTGCAGTGTGAACGTAGCCTTTATGTCAGGTTGGGTATCAGACACCACCTCTCTGGGGACATCTCAGGCCCTCCAAGGTATGAAGGCCTATCTCCCCACCACCACTTCCCCTGCAGGTGGCAGACGGCCTCAGACATCGGTGCGTTGGTGGTTCTTTGTGTCCGGGGATGGGCGTCCAGGTACACACCGGCTCACTCCTTGGTGGCTGCTTATCGGGGCCTGGAGCCTGGGGCTTGCTCGGGCCACTTTGGGGGTGGGGTGCCCCCGGCCTCTTGGCCTGGGGCTCGGTCACTCTGGCGCAGCTGGCTGCCGGTGGAGCTCACGGGCACGTCACTGCAACCCCCCCCCCCCCCCGGCTTCTGCTCCGCGGCTGCTGAGTGACCCCTCATCTGGGACTCTCGTCAGCTCTTTCTGGGATAGTGGCACAGCTGCCCCTCTGTTGGTCTTCCTTGGTCTCTTGTGTTCTGGGGGCCTCTGGATGTCTGGAGCCTGGATCTCCTCCATACTTGCTTCATGCCCTGGAGGACGGGACAGTGGCTCCCCACACCCTCTAGCAGATCATTACATGAAGGAACCTTTTAAAAACAAGCGCGTCCATGCTCACAGGTGCACACACGGGTGTTCACACACACAAACTACACCCTTTTTGGCTCCTACCTCAAAGCACACTGTGCGCTGTCGATATTACATGCTGCACAATAATGTTTAATATTTAGTATTTACTGTTATATTCCCATATATCATCGTGATGTTGTTTATTGTATTGCTCTCGTTTTCTTCTGCTTGTTTTCTTTTTTCTTTCTCAACAGGTGATCCAGGTGATTGATATATGTATTTTTTTGTCTGCTTATTTAGTTGGTTTTTGTTTATAAGACCGGAAGTAAACTCTGCCGCTTTAACATCGCTGTAGTGCAGGTGCACGTGATTTTGCGCCAGTTTGCTGCATAGTCGTATTCTAAAGCGGAAGATGTCGGACTCGGCTGAAGTGCGTGGCCGTTTTTTGAAATGGACATATAGAATAGAATAGAATAGCCTTTATTGTCATTGTACAGAGTACAACGAAATTGGAGTGCCACTCCCTTGGTGCAAGTTTCAATAATAAATATAAATGTAAAATATAAAAAGTACAAAAAACCAATCGTAAGTACTCAAACAATAGTATGTACAATATATACAGGATAGCAGCATTAATATAATGACAGTATGAATAGCAGCATAATATAATGACAGTGACGGTATGGAATAGGTTCAATTGTTTTTGTGCTTATTTACTACGGTGATAGCTCTGGGAAAGAAGCTATCCCTGAATCTGTTTGTCCTGGTTTTATGTGACCTGTACCGTCGGCCTGACGGTAATAGTTCAAACAGTTGGTTGCTGGGGTGAGAGTGGTCCTTGATGATATTGCCAGCTCTGCTGAGGTACCGAGAGTTTGCAGTGACCTCCAGGCTGGGCAGAGAGCAGCCAGTGATCTTCTGGGCTGTGTTGATGACCCTCTGCAGTTCTTTCCTGTCCGCAGCTGAGCACCCTGCATACCATGTTGTTATGCCGTACGTTAGGATGCTCTCTATGGTGGCTCTGTAAAATGTCACCAGCAGCCTCTCCTCCAGGTTGTTCCTCCTGAGCACTCTCAGAAAGTGGAGACGCTGCTGGGCCTTTTTAACCACCGCTGTAGTATTTGCAGTCCAGGAGAGGTCATCAGATATCTGCACGCCAAGAAACCTCATGGAGTGTACCCTCTCCACACAGCTCCCGTGAATGTAAAGTGGGGCCGGGTCTGTTCTGCCCTTCCTGAAGTCCAAGATAAGTTCTTTAGTTTTCGTGGTGTTCAGTTGGAGGTTGTTAACTGAACACCACTCAGTCAGTCTGTTGACCTCATCTCTGTAGTCTGACTCATCCCCCCTTGAGATGAGTCCAACCACTGTGGTGTCATCCGCGAACTTTATGATGGTGTTTGAGAGATGGGTAGGGGAGCAGTCAGATGTGTAGAGCGTAAACAGGAGGGGACTCAAAACACATCCTTGTGGAGACCCAGTGCTGAGTGTGATGGTGCTGGACCGGTGGGGGCCGAGTCTGACAGACTGTGGTCTATTTGTCAGGAAGTCCTTGATCCAGAGGCAGATGGGGGTGGAGAGTCCCAGGTGAGACAGTTTCTGGACCAGGATCTCCGGGATGATATGATTGAATGCTGAGCTGAAGTCCAGAAAGAGCATTCTCACATAGCTTCCTCGGTGCTCCAGGTGACTCAGCGCAGTGTGGAGCGCTATGGTGATAGCGTCCTCGGTGGAACGATTTGTCCTGTAGGCAAATTGGTGGGGGTCCAGAGTGGGAGGCAGACCGGCCCTGATGTGCTGACAGACCAGTCTCTCAAAGCACTTCATCACTACAGGCGTAAGTGCAACAGGCCTGTAGTCATTTGGGCTGGCCACAGCTGTCTTCTTGGCGATGGGGATAATGGTGGAGGTTTTGAGGCAGGGCGGGACGGTGTTTGATGACAAGGAAAGGTTGAAGATTTTAATGAAGACTCCGGTCAGTTCGTCAGCACATGCTCTGAGAACCTTTCCATGTATTCCATCAGGACCTGCCGCCTTCCTGGGATTCACTGACCTTAGAACACACCTCACTTGGTGCTCCCTAAAAGTTAGTGTGCCAGTGCTGGGGGCGGGTGAAAGTGGTGTGGCAGCTGGGGGCCTGGTCGTCTCAAAGCGGGCGAAGAAACGGTTTAGATCCTCAGCCAGTGAGGCATCAGTCCTAGATGTTGCCTGGTTATTGCTTCTGTAGTTGGTAATGTGATTGATCCCCTGCCACATTTTTCTGGGGTCGTTGTCAGCAAAGTGATCTTCAATCCTCCTCCTATAGGCAGCCTTAGCTTTCCTGATGCCTCTACTCAGGTCTGCCCTGGCCGCCCTATACGCAGCCCTGTCCCCTGACTTGAAGGCAGTGTTGCAGCTTTTTAGGAGGGATTGCACTTCGCTATTCATCCAGGGTTTTTGATTTGGAAACACCCTGACCCTTTTGTTGACGGTGACATTGTCAACACAGTTCCTGATGTACGAGAGTACAGTGTCCGTGTACTCCTGGAGGTTGTGGCTGGAGAATAAATCCCATACAGTTGTTGAGAAGCAGTCCTGCAGTTGAGAAAGGGCTCCTTCAGGCCAGGTTTTTATTGTCTTTGTCCGGGGCTTTATTTTTCTCAGCAGGGGGGTGTAGGTGGGGGTGAGGGACATACATACATATTCCCGTCTCTTCACTTTTCTGAAACAAGCAGACACGAATATTACAGTAATGTCATGGTCCTGGGTCATTTTGGCCCAGCGTTTTGTGTTTCCTTGAAGTTCATTTTTGTGCTTTGTGTTTATTCTGATTTTGTATTGGTTTAGGGTTGAACCTGTAGTTTGGTGTGTGTATTCAGCCCTACCTGTGTCTGTCCTTGGTGCTCTGTTCATGTCCCCGTGTTGTGTTGTAAATCAGTCTGTGTGTTCCTGCTTTACTTTGAAGGCTCATGTTCTGGATTTCCTATTCTATTTTGAAGGTCTGTGTCTGTTGTCATTGTGTTCAGCTTGTGTCCTCCGGTCCTCATGTGTATTAGGTTCAGCTGTTCTTCCCTCCTGTGTGTGATTACCTGATTACCTTGTGTGTGTATATTTAGTGGGTGTCGGTCTGTGTTCATTGTCGGCTCGTCTGCGTTCTATGGTGTTCCTGTCTCTGCGTCTCTCTGCCCCGCACCCCTTTTGTATGGTCTCAGTCACTGCTGCATTTTGGGTCCTCCCTTTCCTCCACACCACACGGCTCACTCCGCCAGCCGTGACAAGTAATATGTAAGCTATGTCCTGGGGACAAAAAACTATCGTCTGCTGTTAATAGCACGAGTAATCTACTGAAGCGCCTGACACAACAGCATAAACAAACACTTCTGAGTGATCCTTGTTCATCATCCGTGGATAACACCGCGGCAACTCCTGCTAAGCAGGCAAAACGTGATTTTATTTCAGCAGCACAGAAAGCATCTGAAGGTGATCTTAAAAAAATAATTGCAGGCTAATTGTGGAAGAGATGCTACCGCTGCGTACTGTAGAGTCTACGTCTTTAAAAATATTATTTATTATTTAAAGAGTTTAATTTCTATTGTTTGCCCACTAAAGGTTTATAGGGATTTTAAGAAGTATTTAGTTAAATTACTTTTTTAGTAATTAACCCTCTGGGGTCGCCGGACGCGCCGGCGCGTCAAAATCACATGCTTAATTTAAGACGACACAGCTACAAGATGCAGCACGTCAGAGTCTCCATTTCAACTTGGGTCGAAAGTGCGGACTTCAAACTATATACCAGTTTTTGAATTGTGTCGATGGGCCACGTAAAACCAGAGTTATAAAATAAAAAATACACGCGATTTTTTTTTCTGAACAAAACAGTGGTGTTTACAGCGGGAAGAACGGTAAAAACTGCGTTTTCTACAGACAGCGCTAGCAAACACTCTCCGCTTGCGAGTGAAAAAAGAAAAAGAAAAAACACCCCTTCCCTATTGGTGTTAGAGTTTACCATGTAAGCCAATCAAAAAAATGATAAGGCAACATGTGACATTTGGTTGTTTAGGGAGAAGGGGAAGTTTTTAGGAGTGACCACAGACTTGGCCAAGTATCTAATACAGCGAGAGATGATAAGCTCTGGGCTGTTAAGGTTCGACAATCAGCCAGAAAATTACTGGGCCTGGAAGCAATCTTTCCACAGTTTTTAAAACTGACGTCAAGAGAGGAGCTTGATCTGCTATGTAAATGGCTGGGACCAAAGTCATCAGAGCATGCTAAGAGGATACGAGCAGTCCACATACACGATGCAGCTGCAGGTGTAAGAATGGTATGGCAAAGGTTGGAAGACTGCTATGGATCGCCAGAAGCAATTGAAGAAGCTCTCCTAAAGAAACTGGATGATTTTCCAAGAATCTCAAATCGAGAAAATCAAAAGCTGAGAGAGCTGGGAGACATTCTCTTGGAGCTTGAAGCCGCCAGAGCCGATGGGTTCCTACCAGGCCTCAGTTACCTGGACACATCTCGGGGCATCACTCCAATCGTCCAAAAGTTGCCATACTCCCTGCATGAAGAGTGGGTCTCTCTAGCATCTCGTTACAAAGAAAATCATCAAGCGTCTTACCCACCGTTCTCCTTCTTCGCAAAGTTTGTTTGTGATCAAGCCAAAACGCTCAATGATCCAAGTTTTGCCCCTCTTACAGGTGGTTGGAGGACAGGGAAGCCAGAACACCCCTTCAAGTCAAACATGAAAATACCCATTTCTGTCAAAAAGACAGAAGTCTCCTCAAACTCTAAAAGCATGCAAGCAAGCCCCTCAGGGAAGAGGAGGGTCGAACCAGATGAACAAAGCCCATTCCATAACAAACCACTCCCCCTCAGAAACTGTCGTGGGTTTAGGAGTAAATCTTTGGATGAAAGGAAAGCTTATCTTAGAGAGAATAATATTTGCTTTAAGTGCTGCAATTTGTTCACTCATCTAGCGAAAGACTGCCACAAAAACGTTCAGTGCAGAGAGTGCAATCTCCAACCGGAGATTTTATGTGTATGTTGCTAACAGAGTAGCACGCATCCGGAAGTCTTCGCAGCCTGAACAGTGGCACTTTGTTAGTTCAGAACACAATCCTGCTGACCATGGTACCAGACCAGTTCCAGCTGCACTGTTGAGAGATACAAACTGGTTTTCTGGGCCATCATTTCTTGAAAACGACGAGAGAGTTGCCCTTACCCCACCAGAGTTCTTTGAGCTTGTTGAACCAGACGGGGATGCAGATGTGCGTCCACTGATTGCAACCTTTGCTACAGGAGCTTCTGAAAGACATCTTCACACAGGTTTGAGCGCTTTTCCAGCTGGAAGACACTTGTATGTGGCATAGCAAAGCTCATCCAGAAAGTCAGATCCTGTGCTAAGATTCTGGAGGGAGATTTGACAAAGGTAGATGAGCGTACACAGGCAAGAACAGTAATTGTACAGACTGTACAGCACGAGGCCTTGAAAGAAGAACTCAAGAGCCTGTTCAAAGGAGAACTTGTCTCAAAACGCAGTCCTCTCAGGAAACTTGACCCTTTCTTGGATTCAGATGGTGTACTGAGAGTTGGTGGCCGCACGTCATTATCCGCAATCTCATGGGAAGAGAAACATCCCATAATCATTCCCAAAAGAAACCACATTGCTACCTTGTTGGTGCGGTATTATCATGAGCAAGTAGTACACCAAGGTAGGCACTTCACGGAAGGGGCCATCAGATCAGCTGGACTGTGGATTCTGGGAGGAAAAAGACTTGTATCAAGTATCATACACAAGTGTGTCGGTTGAGAGGAAGTCTGGAAAAACAAAAAATGTCCAACTTACCTGCTGATTGCTTGACCCAATCTCCTCCTTTCACCCAAGTTGGATTAGATGTTTTTGGACCATGGGCGGTTTGTGCCCGTCGCATGAGGGGAGGCCTTGCAGAGAGTAAGTGCAGGCCTGTTATGTTTACTTGTTTAGTAACAAGGGCAGTTCACCTGGAGGTGATAGAATCTCTGTCTACGTCGAGCTTCATAAATGCGCTTAGGCGATTCACTGCCATCAGAGGTCCAGCAAAGCTCTTTCGTTCAGACCAAGGCACAAACTTTGTTGGTGCATGTAAAGAACTTGGTATAACCCCAGAAGATGCAACACTTCATTCTTACCTCAAAGACCAAGGCTGCACATGGGACTTTAATCTTCCACACTCCAGCCACATGGGGGGAGCATGGGAAAGAATGATAGGGATGGCTCGCCGCATTTTGGATAGCATGTTGCTCAAGATGCATTTCCCTAGTCTTTCACACGAAGTGCTCACCACGCTGATGGCAGAGGTCGCAGCCATCATGAATGCCCGGCCAATAGTCCCTGTATCGTCAGATCCAGACTTGCCGACCATACTCACCCCTGCTATGCTTTTAACACAAAAGGTGGACTCCGTGTCTGCTCCTTTGGAAGACATTGACCTCAAGGATCTCTACCGAAGTCAGTGGAAGCAAGTTCAATGCCTTGTGGATTCATTCTGGAAAAGATGGCGTCAAGAGTGCCTGACGACACTCCAGCCAAGAAGGAAATGGCAAGCAGAACAAGCCAGCCTGCAAGTTGGAGATGTTGTGCACCTAAAGGACAAGGAGGCTAAACGAAATCAATGGCCCACAGGACTTGTGGTAAATACCTTTCCGGGTCAAGACAGCAGGGTCCAGAAAGTGGAGGTGAGAGTTGTTCAAGGAGGCACCCCCAGGGTGTATTCGAGACCCGCCACTGAAGTTGTGTTGTTACTCAGAGGGACATAGTGGTATAGTACTCTATACCAGGCGGGGAGTGTGCTGCCCCTTTAAGGCAGGCATGATAATTTGGGTGGGTTTTTTGTACCAGCAGTCTTGCCATAGTACCTCACCAGTGAAAAACAGTCCTTTAGCCAAACTGTTGTGTGTTCCACTTTTTGTTCACTTTTTCTTGCTGAGCCTGAGAGAGCACATGCCTGTAAGTAGTTGCTATCTGTTTTGTAAGCTTTCCAGTGTTAGTTTTGTGTAGCAGTTTAGAGTTTTGTGTGAGAAACTCTCTTTTGTGAGGAAAAACAGCTGCGATGCTAACACGTTAGCCCGTCTATGGGATTTCTCATGTAATGTTAGCATTAAGCTAATCGCTAAACGTGTGGGCCTAATAACCAGTGAAAGGGTTTGGATATGTTTGTGTTTATATGTTATATACATTGTAGTGCATGGCGTAATGTTTGATGTTGTAAAGAAAATGCAATTACAGCAGAAATGTAGTATTTTATTTGTGTTTCTGTACCAGTTTTACAGTGTTTCAACAGTAAACATCTAAAACGTATCCGCTGACTCCTGGATGTTTATTGTGGACCTGTTAGCTATCTGCCAAGCTAGAAACCAGCTTCACACCCTAGTGAGGGCAGAATAGACGGCGAGAAAGAGAGAGAGAGTGAGAGAAAGACAGCAGAAAGAGAGAGAGTTTTGCAATGTGGGAGATTTGTGACGTTCAGCGTGTTTGCAGTGTGTAGTTAATGTGTTGTCTTGTGTAGTTAGTGTGTAGTGTTGTGGATAGTTTTGTGTTGTGTGTCAGAACAATGAGGCGACTGCTGTCTCCAGGTAGAAAACAGGAGAGTGATACAACTGCTGCTGTCAGACCTGGAGGTATCAGGCTGTGATGTTCTCCTTTATAGTGGACAGAAATATTTGGAGTGGCACTGTTGTGAAATCTGTTTATGTTGTCCTAGTAAGGCTACCATGAGGGCAGCCACTAGAGGTCGCTAGAAGACCGGTGTATATGTGTTTTTTCCAGAAATTGATGTAGCCACGTACACTGCTGCTACAACTCAATAAAAAGTGGTTCGTGCTTGAGAACCCTGCGTCTTATTGCCTCCGAACATGACATGGTGTCAGAATTGAGGACTTCACGCCGAGTTACACGACGAAATGGCTAAATTTGGACCTCCGGAGCCGTTCGACTTTACACGGCCGGCAGAGTGGCCGATATGGCGGCAGAGATTCTCCCGTTTTCGAGTGGCGTCCAAGCTAGGGATGGAGAGCGGCGAAGTGCAGGTGAACTCGCTTCTTTACTCCATGGGGAGAGATGCCGAACCAATATATGGCTCATTTGTGTTTCCTGCTGCTACGGAGGCCAGGCCAAGTCCGTAGTTTGAGTATGATCTGGTTATACAAAAGTTCGATGAGCACTTTGTCCCAAAGAGAAACGTTATCCATGACCGCGCCTGTTTTCACAAACGGAGCCAGAGGGCCGGGGAGACGGTCGAGGCTTTCGTGCGGGGCCTGTACGAGTTCGCGCAGCACTGCGAGTTCGGCGGCAGTAAAGACGAGCAGATCCGGGATCGTATCGTCATTGGATTAATTGACAAAGATGTTTCACAAAAACTCCAGCTCGAGGCGGACTTAACTTTGGATAAAGCCATTCAACTAGCACGCCAGAGTGAACAAGTCAAACAGCAAAGTGCAGACCGAGTGGAAAGCACGGTGAATGAGGTGAAACAGAGGCATTATAACAGCATGAGAAGGAGTTACTACCAACCTCATCAGGTACGTGAGCAACAACATGGTGAGAGTAAACCAAAATGCCAAAGATGCAACAGGGTGCATGACAAAAGAGAAAACTGCCCAGCCCGCAATAAAAGATGCAGAAAGTGCAATAAGTTGGGACACTTTGAAGTTGTATGCAAAACCAAAATGCTAAAAGAGGTCAGGGCTGAGGCTGTAGAGGACTCAGATGAGGATTCATTCTTCATAGGGGAGCTTTTCCTAGGAGCAGTAATTGAGCCAAAAACAACAGTCATTGAGGAGTCAGGCTCAGATGCCGACTGGGACATTGAGCTATTGGTAAATGGCAGTCCAGTTGATTTCAAAATTGATACAGGCGCAGACACCACTGTTATGACAGAAACGACCCTTAATAAGCTACAGCAGAGACCCAAACTTATCCAGTGTAAGCCAACTGTGTACAGCCCTGGTGGAAAAGTCAAGTGCATGGGTAAATTCCTTGCTACTACAGAGTACAAAGGCCAAAAGTACCAGTACTGGATTACAGTTATAAAAGGGCAATATGCAAGTAACCTACTGGGGAAGACAGTAGCAAAGCGCATGGGATTAGTCACTAGAGTTAACAAAATCAGTAGTGACTTAAAAGAGGATGTGTTCGGAGAAATTGGCCTGCTGAACTGTGAACCTGTAAAAATCGAGCTGACCGAAGATGCAGTGCCGTACAGTGTAACCACCCCACGCCGGGTGCCTTTTCCTCTCCTCCCAAAAGTGGAAAAGGAAATAAAGCGCATGCTCAAACTTGGCATCATTGAGGAAGTCACCGAGCCAACAGACTGGTGTGCACCAATGGTGCCTGCTCCAAAGCGCAACAAGGATGAGGTCAGGGTGTGTGTGGACTTAAAACGTCTGAATAAGGGAGTAAAGCGTGAACGGTACATCTTGCCCACATTGGATGACATAACTCCTAAGTTAGCAGGGGCTAAAGTTTTCTCCACTTTGGATGCCTCCAGTGGGTTCTGGCAAATACCACTGGATCCCAGCTGCCAAAAACTAACCACGTTCATAACTCCCATGGGCAGGTTTTGCTTCAGACGCCTGCCATTTGGCATAACTTCAGCACCCGAGATCTTCCAGCGGCTCATGAGCACCTTGCTCAAGGGCCTAGAGGGGACTGTCGTCGTGATGGACGACATATTGGTTTTCGGGGCTAACAAAGAGGAACATGACCAACGCTTAGGTGCAGTATTACAGACAATCAAAGCATCAGGACTCAAGCTCAACAGGTCCAAGTGCCACTTTGGAAAGAATGAACTACAGTTCTTCGGTCACATCATCAGTGCGGATGGTGTGAAACCTGATGATGGCAAGGTGGAGGCTATTGCCAGGATGCCCAGCCCCACCAATGTAGAACAACTCAGGCAGGTACTCGGATTAATAAACTATGTTGGAAAATTCCTGCCAGGCCTGTCCACGGTGCTGCACCCCCTCTCCAATCTACTCAAAAAAGAGACTGTATGGGTGTGGGGCGAGCCTCAGGAGCAAGCATTCAACAAAGCAAAAGCAATGCTCGTGGTTGCACCAGCATTTTGTTATTATGATGCAGGCCGACCAACAGTTGTCAGTGCGGACGCCAGCAGCTATGGCCTGGGTGCTGCACTGTTACAGGACAATGACGGGGAGTTACGGCCTGTTGCCTTTTGTTCTCGCACGCTCACAGACGCAGAGAAAAGATATTCGCAGATCGAAAAAGAGTGTTTAGCATCTGTCTGGGCCTGCAAACGTTTTACCCGCTACATCCAAGGCATGGGTCATGTACGTCTACAAACTGACCATAAGCCCTTGGTGCCTTTGATCAACTCATACGACCTTGATAAAACGCCACTGAGATGTCAGAGATTGCTGATGCGACTGATGCGATTCAATGTCACTGCTGAGCATGTTCCAGGTAAACAGTTAGTGGTGGCGGACGCACTCTCCAGACATCCACTGCACGGATGCTACCCGTCCGAGACAGACAGCCATGTCAAGGCATATGTGAGCAACGTAGTGACAAGCAAACCTATCAAGTCACATAAGTTGGAGGAAATTCGTAGAGCTACACAGAGGGACCCAGAGCTTCAAAAAGCAATCATCTTCATCAGACAAGGGTGGCCTCGGAGAATGGCAAAGAGCTCACCACTGCAAGGCTTTTATGCAGCCAGAAGCCACCTTTCAGAATCAGATGGTCTAGTGCTCTACCACGATCGCATCGTAATTCCCACAGCACTTAGACCCAGTGTCCTTGACCAATTACATGAAGGCCACCAAGGACTAACTAAATGTAGAGAGCGCGCAAGATCAACAGTGTGGTGGCCCAACATTGGACTTCAAATAACACATAAGGTGAGGTCATGCAACTTTTGCAGAGAGCACAAGCCTACACAGCGACGGGAACCTCTCGTGACTACTCCTCTGCCCAATGGCCCCTGGCAAAAGATTGCAGCTGATCTTTGCGAGCTTGAGGGTAAGAACTTTCTTGTCGTTGTTGACTATTTTTCAAGAGACATTGAGATTGCTTCCCTCACTACAACAACCAGCAGACAGGTCATTAACAAGCTTAAACACATGTTCGTTAGATGGGGCATCCCGTTAGAACTGGTCAGTGATAATGGGACGCAGTTCACATCATCAGAGTTCCAAGACTTCAAACTGAGTTATGGCTTCACCCACACTACGTCGAGCCCTCATTGCCCCCAGTCAAATGGAGCTGCTGAAAGAGCTGTCCAAACGGCCAAGTACATTCTCAAACAGCCTGACCCCTGCTTAGCCTTAATGAGTTACCGCTCTACACCAATTGCAGCAACCGGTGCAAGCCCAGCTCAACTTATGACAGGACGTCAAATCCGCACCACCATCCCAGTACTCGAAAAGACATTGCTGCCCAGTCCAGTCAATAGGGACACAGTGTGCCAAAGAGATGCTGCAGCTAAGGACTCTTACAGATTCTTCTACAACCGCAGACATTCAGCTCGTCCACTTCCTGAGCTTCTCCCAGGCCAGGATGTTGTAGTGAAGCTTGACGGGGAAAAGGGGTGGACGACTCCAGCCAAGGTCATCAGTAAGTCTAAGGAGCCGAGATCCTACTTGGTGGAGATGGCGAATGGGAACGTGACTCGCCGCAACAGACGACACCTTCAGCCTGTCCCAGGCACCGCTGATCCTGAGGAGCAGCAGCAGAGCACTGTTCCAGCTACACCGACTACTCCAACTAAAGGGGCGGCCGCTTCCCAAGAACCACCAGTAAGGCAGACATTGCCAATCCCTGTCCCGGGGTCTCCTCTCCACCCTACCACACCTGTGAGAGTGACTTCCAGGGGGCGGGAAATTAAAGTACCTCTCAGATTCAGAGACTGAGGACTATCTCCTTTCTATGTTCTAAGGGCAGAATAATCCCTTATCAGGACTGAGGGTAGTCTACCCCTGTGATGTCCTGCGTTCTGACAACACTGTTTTATGTTAAAGTACCTTTGTTAAAAGGGGAGATGTTGTGAAATCTGTTTATGTTGTCCTAGTAAGGCTACCATGAGGGCAGCCACTAGAGGTCGCTAGAAGACCGGTGTATATGTGTTTTTTCCAGAAATTGATGTAGCCACGTACACTGCTGCTACAACTCAATAAAAAGTGGTTCGTGCTTGAGAACCCTGCGTCTTATTGCCTCCGAACATGACAGGCACAAATAATTTGTGTGGCATCTTATTGATGCAGAACAGCTGATTGTTCTGAAAATAGTTTGAAATAGTTTTTACAAAAAGGGTAAAAGGTAAATGGCTGCAAGTAGCTTTGCTGTTTGCAAAACTTGTGCATAGGATTTTAAAATTGACAATTTATATTGGCATTTAAAGTTATGAAATATGATTCATTAAACATATTTGTGGTTGTTAAAGTAAAAAATATAACTTTTTCTACTGTTTTTTTTTGTCTGATTTTAGATCAATTGTGTTAATACAGTATGTCAAAACACGTGAGGTTGTGAAGAATGATACTAAACTAGGCAAGGTAAATAAAGGTGAAATGTAGAGGAAACATCAAACGTATTTAAAAATGGCCAATTATACCCTGGACCCCAGAGGGTTAAACATTTTTTTAACCCTTTAAGACCTACCATAGAACCAAGTCCGCCAGAGCTTATATTATATTTTTACATGTTGTAGAGCCATTTTGGGAGCATTTCAAGTTGCTATACATCAATACAACCATTACAGTCTATATTTTAATAATATGTATGCATTGAGTGCATAGTAATTACATAAATTGCAAAAAAGTGCAATAAACTACAAAAAAATTGAAAATCGTTTTTGATTTTTTAACATATATTTGTAGTTAGAGAAATTTAAGAGTCTTATCCCTCAAAACTGTAAATACAAAAAAGTTGCACAAAATAGTTTCCCACCACAGGAAATTTATTTTGAGTGTCTTCATAGTTTTATTTTTGAAATACACCAATTTTTATACACTGCAGGAAAAACGAAAATAAATATTATACTGCAAATTTGCAAAAAAGCAGCATATGCATCAAAATAAACTATTTCCAGCAGTGCAATATGAGTCCTAAGCATCCCAGAAACGACACAGAAAGTCATAAAGTCAAAGATAACTTTTAAAAAGAGCAGTATAGGCCTGAGGCCCTGATCGCAAAAAAGACTACATTTCCGCGAAAATGACGTCACTTCCGGTTTCGGCCAGGTAATGGCGGAAATGCAAAAGTTCGCGCTGACGTCTATTCCAACGTAGGAAGTGTTTTGAACAGCTGATCGGACCGGCAAAGCGTGTTTCTGGAATATTATGTTTTTGTTCCTGCAAGCGCTTTTTATGCAGTTTTTGCAAAGCTTTATGTGGAAGGAAACCGTGACCTAGGACAAGCTGATGGCACAATATGTAAGTACAACTCCTCCGGTTTCATATGCAAAAAAAATTTTTGCGCTAGCTTACGTGGTTGCAGTGCTACCGGGATTTAAAAATAGTTACGCATAACAGAGCGTTCCCGCTCCGATCGGCTCTAAAGGGTTAAAGATTAATAGGTAATTTTTATTTTAGTTTGAGAAGTGGATGTATGTAGATCTGGGTCCGTTCTAGACAGGCATGTATGAGGAGGCAGACAGAAATGTAATGGGGACACATGGTGGTAACAGAGGCAGGAAAGAGGTGATGGTGGGGTGCTCTGGAAAACTGCTTTTGTTGTGTAATCAGATTGCACTTTGTCAGGCCTCTACTCTAAGACCTGACCAGCTTGGCCCTAAGCTTCTGCCGATCTAGCTCTTAGGGACACTGAGCCACACAACCCCCCTGACCACGCTAAGGTGGCAATTCCTCAGGGGAAAACTGAAAAATAAAACAATCTCTCGACAAATTATAACAACTAAAAACATGACATGTACCTTGATTGGCTGGCCTATATAAAATATATTCAAACCCAACAATACACTTCCCACTGTTGCCAGTATTAACGAAACTAATAAGGGTAGGCCAAGTTATGAAAAAAAAAGTAAATTCACCAAGTCTTGAAAAATAAAACTGAAAAAAATTGAATGAAAAACCCCCCAAAATATCCATCCAGATCTTTACAACCATCAACATAAATTTGTCATGGCTGTGTGCAGGACCAAAAAATGCAGGACTCACTGAGGCAAAGGTGAACTCGAAATAAACAGCTTTATTGCAGGTTGCAGATTGAGGAGACTAACTATACTGGGGGAAAATAAACTAAGAGGCAAGCAAAACAGGTAAACAGAACCCACAGAGTAGTTTGCAGGTGAGCAGACGTTAACAGTGCGACAGCGAGCAAAGGAACACACAGGGCTTATATACACAGAGACCTAATCAGGGAATGGCTAAGGACTACTCCATACCATCCTCAAACAGATGGCCTGACTGAGTGCTTTAACCAGACCCTGAAGCAGATGTTGCGCAAGTTTGTGAATGACACTGGTACTGACTGGGATCAGTGGCTGCCTTACCTCCTCTTTGCGTATAGAGAAGTACCCCAAGCTTCTACTGGCTTCTCATCTTTTGAACTGTTATATGGTCATGAAGTAAGGGGGCCCCTCTCTTTGCTAAAAGAAATGTGGGAGGGTGACCGGAGAGGGGCAGGGGCTACTAATGTCATCTCATATGTTATACAGATGAGGGAGCGACTTGAGAAGATGACTGAGCTTGCCCAAGCTCATATGGTAGCTGCCCAGCAACATCAGAAGGTCTGGTATGATCGGTCAGCTCGGGAGAGGTCATTTGAACCTGGACAAAAGGTACTTCCAAGTGATGACAGTAAGCTGTTAGCTAAATGGCAAGATTCAGCAGAAACTGGGAGCTACCACCTATCGGGTGGCAACTCCAGGTCACTCTCGCTCCAGTAGAGTTTTGCATGTAAATCTCCTGAAGGGGTGGGTGGAGAGGCCGAAGAGAGCAGAAGTTTTTTTGATAAGGGAGATTCATGAGGAGGAAGAGGTAGAGGAGCAGTATCTTCCTTCAGGTGTGCTCCAGCATTTGGACCTTAATCACCTTTTAGAAGAAAAACAGCTTCAGGTGAAAGAGTTATGCAGCTCTGGGGTGGGAGGACTGATGTTATTGAACATGACATTATATTAAAGGATGGAGCGTCTGTGAGACGTATGAGTTATAGGATTCCAGAGCACCATGACACCACAGAGAAAAGTAACACTAAGCACACTGAACATAGAAACGAGACTTTCAAAATAACAGTACACATGACAACACTGGCTTGACAACATGAAACATATAAACCAGAAATACATGACATACTGACAGAGAAGGCAAGGGCAGATTCACACAAGGGGATATAGATGTAAACCTAAACTAGAATAAAACTCAACTAAATCCTAACTGAAGATACCAACACAAGAACTTAACAAATTTTCAATATAATATCAGAGGTCACAAATACAAAAATAAACACAAAATGCTGGGTCTCAGACTCAGCCTCTGACAATAACATTGTTATTTAAAGATTAATAGGTAATTTTTATTTTAGTTTGAGAAGTGGATGTATGTAGATCTGGGTCCGTTCTAGACAGGCATGTATGAGGAGGCAGACAGAAATGTAATGGGGACACATGGTGGTAACAGAGGCAGGAAAGAGGTGATGGTGGGGTGCTCTGGAAAACTGCTTTTGTTGTGTAATCAGATTGCACTTTGTCAGGCCTCTACTCTAAGACCTGACCAGCTTGGCCCTAAGCTTCTGCCGATCTAGCTCTTAGGGACACTGAGCCACACAACCCCCCTGACCACGCTAAGGTGGCAATTCCTCAGGGGAAAACTGAAAAATAAAACAATCTCTCGACAAATTATAACAACTAAAAACATGACATGTACCTTGATTGGCTGGCCTATATAAAATATATTCAAACCCAACAATACACTTCCCACTGTTGCCAGTATTAACGAAACTAATAAGGGTAGGCCAAGTTATGAAAAAAAAAGTAAATTCACCAAGTCTTGAAAAATAAAACTGAAAAAAATTGAATGAAAAACCCCCCAAAATATCCATCCAGGGCCCTATTTCAGGAAGCCGGTTCAGAAAACTCAGAGTGAAAAACGATACTCAGGGTTGAGTAACCCCGAACTGTCCAACTCGGAATATTCGGTTTCAGAAAGGCTGATAACAATTAGTTCAATCAACGCGGAGTTGCTTTAACCCCAAGTTAAGCGCGCGCACGAGGATACATAAAGCCCTGATTAGTGGAGCACAGATTAAGCGAATTACCATGGAGAAGGAGGGAAAGAAGGCGCGGTCAATGTATTTTACAGCGCTTGAGGCCGAAATTCTGATGGCAGCATATGCTGATAACATGCAAATTTTTCAGAAAAAAAGTAACACAGCCTCAGCTGCAAAAGAAAGGGAGCATGCATGGCAAAACATAGCCGACAGAGTCAATGCGTGAGTGTTAATTTAAACATTGATCTAGGGATTTCCACCCATTTAACACGTTATTTAATTATATTTTATTTTGTATTTTATACCTTTTATTTTGTGATGTGATTTGAGCGCAGGTGCAACCCAACAGGCCCCCAACGTTCCTGGCAGCAAGAAAAAATGAAATATAAAAATATAGTCCAAACAGGTAAGGTGTAATTGTATTATGAGCCATAGTGCTTGGTCTGTTTGTCCTATGTAAATCAATTGCAGTTAGAGGCTACATTAATTTCCCCTCTGTAAGCACTTATTGAAATTATCTGAGCACATTATAAGTACATATTTGCTTACTCTGTATGCTCAAATGTGACCCATTATGGCCACTAGAAAAAAAGCGGAGGCCCGAAAAACAGGTGGGGGTCCTCCACCACCACCACTCACAGAGCCTGGCCACTTGGCTTCCACATTTGTGATAATGTTGGCAGCATCACATATGATCTTCACAGTGCAGAGAACACAAATTAGCATCCATTACTATAATGAAATAATTTGTTAGTTTGAAATGCTACAGGGAACTATGTACCTGTAAATTAATGCTGTGGAAAGACTTCCTGTTCACATAGTCTCCTTCATTTACTGAAGGAGCAATGATTGGAATGTGAGTGCCATCTATACAGCCAATCACGCCTGGGAACCGCGAAAATAAATGTAAAATTTAAGTAGTAGTTCAAGTATCACCACATCATGTATTAAGTTTTGTTCATCCTGCTACCTGCAATTTTGTGGCATCCCTCTTTGATAAATCTTGTGGGTCTATGACCGGGGAACACCACAGACGAGTACAGGAGACGTTTCAGTGCAACTGTAACATTCCTGACTGCCCGACAGACGGTAGCCTTGGGAACGTGCTCAGCATCACCAATATTATACAGAAAGCTCCCGTTTGCAAAAAACCGAAGTGCAATACAAATAATATGTACAGAACTGAGAGAATGTCCGCGATGTGTCACATGCGCAATATATGGCCTGAGGATGTTATCCAAATAACTTATTGATTGTGCTGAGAAACGGTAACGTTCGCACAGGAAATCATCAGGTAATGATAAAATGTCCATACGCGCTCTGATCACTCTCTCCCGGCGGAGAGCTCTGCGGAGTATTTGGGCTTCAAGATCTACTGGCTCTTCAAGGAAGGGACACGCCATGTCTGACACTTCCTACTGTCAGGTTTCCGACAAAGAGGCGGGGACAGTCAGGGTTAGTTGTAGTAAACCTGCTAGGGGGCAGGTTAGCTTCACGGAGTGTGTCGTCATAGTGACTCACTCAGGCTTCAGCTGAACTCGCTTTGTGAAACCGAAAACCCAGAGTTTTCGTTAACTCAGGGTATACTTACTCAGAGTTTGCACTAAACCGGCTTTCTGAAACAGGGCCCAGATCTTTACAACCATCAACATAAAATTTGTCATGGCTGTGTGCAGGACCAAAAAATGCAGGACTCACTGAGGCAAAGGTGAACGAAATAAACAGCTTTATTGCAGGTTGCAGATTGAGGAGATTAACTATACTGGGGGAAAATAAACTAAGAGGCAAGCAAAACAGGTAAACAGAACCCACAGAGTCGTTTGCAGGTGAGCAGACGTTAACAGTGCGACAGCGACCAAAGGAACACACAGGGCTTATATACACAGAGACCTAATTAGGGAATGGTAAACAGGAGTGAGATGAAGCTGGGAGAAATAAGGGCTAACGAGACAGGGAGAAGTAAAATTGAATACACTGACGTAAGACATAGACCTTCAAAATAAAACAGGAAATGCACAGACTGGACTCAGAGATGCGGTACAGACAGAACAGAGGGAACACATGGGCAGACACAAAACAGAGGGTGTGCAGAACCAAAGGGTGTAAACCCAAACACACAGTCAGCATAAACTAGAACAAAGGATCATAATAACAACAAAATAATAATAATAATAATAATAATAATAATAATAATAATAATAATAATGCCGAAATGTATTTTCATTGGATTGACTAACTCTCAAATAAATTTGCAAAATAAGGTAAGACTAAAATAAGACCTCTCAACATAACCAACCACAACGGATTGAGAACAAAACATTTTAAGTTATTTCTTTTTTGTCATGTTTTAAGCTTGTTTGTTTTGCAGGGAACTAAACTTGTTTGCAACTGAACAGCTCCACTCTCCTTTATCCTGTTAGTAATCTCACCAGTTGCTGACTTTGATGAAACCTGACACTGGGTCATTTGCATACTAACAGTGTTGGGATGTTTAGCTGGGGGTGGGGGATCTCTGCTCAGTGCTGTGTGAGCAAACACATAAACAAAGCATGGAGGAACACAGCAAACTAGAGTTTAAACTGATTAGCTACTGTGGTAAATCTTCTCAGACAGGGGGTCTGCTTATTTTTTTGGCGTCTGAAGGAAAAACTTTTATTAATAATCAATTATTTGCCACAGTTATCAGTATTTGTCTTCTAAAATTGAGATTTTGAGTTTGCCAACAAATCTAGTGCAGTAAGTGCATTTTTCATAAGTGACAGTAAGTAAAATCAAAAAAAGAACTTACCCCAGATGCTGCTTAACTGTGCCATCCAGAACTTGCATGCTAAGCCAACAGCCTGAGAAGATTTATTCATTTTTGCATTTTTGCTCAGCAGGTTTTGATTTAATTTAAGTAAATTTTAATGTGTTATCAAATGAACAGCAGCAGGAGAACAATCCATAAAAAATGGTTGCAGAGTTTCTATGCACCTTTTTTTTCACACTGTTGCCACCTGCTGGAAATGAAACATATTTTTAAATGGCTGTGTGCCATACTGTAACATGATCTAAACAGGAATACAAACTTCATACTACACTTTATTTTATTTTATTGTGACCAGGATATGTCCCTTAACGCATATATTAAACGAATATGTAGGACTGCTTTCTTCCATTTATGCAATGTCTATAAAAAAAGCATCTTCACTTTAGGGTGATGCTGAAAAAATAGCTTTTTACGTCTTAGTTATTACTTCAGTGATGGACTTGTGTGCTGGCATTAGGTATTTTCTGTTCTGCAGCAGTTTGCCCTCTAGTGGTTGTTTTTGTGTATTTTTTTTACTTTGTAAGATCTAGCCAGAGGCAGTTTCACCTCCGTTAATCTGTTGCCATCCATGCCTTCACAAGTTGATAAACGGCATCATCTGTGAGTAATATTGTTTGTTATCACTGAGACAACTTGTGTGCATTATTATTTGTTGTGAAGGCGTGATATAGTTTGTAGTTAGAATTTAATTTGAATGCATGTATAACCTAAGCTAGTAAGGTTAAGCTAGCTCATATGTCATGTGGTTTCTTTAACGTTTTGATCATGAGTGTGATTTCATTTGATGTTTTATTCGGGCACTCACTAAGCAGATAAATATTGTGCTCATATTTTTGAATATGTGTTTGTTATACTGTATATTGATGCAACATTTTTATTGGTTTATTTCTGGTTTTGTCAACAGTTTCACACTTTTTCCTTATTAAATCATCCAACTCAACACATTGGCCTGTTCCCTGGATTTTGATTAGGAGAGTGTTTAGCTGTCTGTATAGCTGAGTCTACATTCACGAGGACAACGCTTAGTGAGAACAGAACAACTTGTTTTCTTTTCATCTTGACTAATTTGTATTATCAGTCTTTCCTAAAAAGGCATTAACTTAAATATATTTGGTTTATCCAAGAGTGCTGATAGGGACTAGAAAGAGAGAGAATCTTATATCCTATATTGGCTTCTCTTTTTGACTGTTAAATTTAATTTTAAGTTCAAAATCTAGTTTAAATCCTTCTAATCACATAGAAGGTCTTGAATAATCAGGCCCCATCTTATCTTAAAGATCTCATAATACCATATCATTCTAATAGACCTTGTGGTATACTTGTGATATCTAGAGTATTTAAAAGTAGATTGTGAAGCAGAGCCTTCAGCTTTCAGGCCCCTGTTATATGGGACAAACTTTCACTTTTGATTTTAGAGACAAAGGCCTTCTCTAATTTTAAGATTAGGCTTAAAACTTTCCTTTTTCATAAAGTATATAGCTAAGACTCATCCACTTATTTGCTTGGTCTACTATGGTCCTACAGTTAGCTGATATGTAAACATTTCCTTTGCTGCACTTAAAGTCCTCTTTCTCTTTCTATTGTCCACCTTTGTCCTTTGCCTGCCAACGATGTCAACGATGGTGGCAGCAACACCACTCCTTTAAAACAGCAAATAATTTATGTCTCAGACATGGATGTACTCTGCATAGTATAAAATGAAATTGAAGAAAAAAGGAGCTTTTGTAAGGACAAACTATTCAAATTTTCATTTCACAGAAATATTTGCTTGAAAGTATTTCGAATTCAGCATGAAACAGCTCATTGCAAATGGTTTTCTATTTTGATATATACTCTTCTTGATGGTTAAACAAGTTCTCAGAAAGTCAGTAAAATAAATAACAAGAGCAAATAGGTGATGTTCAAGCTGAATAATCATTAGATTTGAGTACAGATAATCTCTAATGCTAACAACAGGCAAATCCTGTCACCGTCTTGTGACATGTCAAGGGTGCAATGTGGGTTAGCTAATCAGAAGTTTAATTGTCCTGTGGTTGTACTCTGCGGCACCTCCTTTTTGAGCATTTTAAAATGTAACCATAGTGGTCTCGATTACTGTGACTGTGTAGTTTTCAGTCATTCAGGTCATCGTAATTAAGGAGTTTGGAAAGAAAAGTGACTGGACTTCTTGAAGACTCGACTTATTGAGATCATCTTATACAAGATGTGAGTGGGCATTAAAGTGTTTGGGAAGGGATCTCAAAACTGGATTATAGATGGCAGACAGTTGGTGTCATAAACCACCTGCTCTGTTCAAGGGTAGTCGTTCATAGTGGACATAATAGTGGACTTTCAAATCAGCCTGACTTCCCACTTCCTGTATGTAAAGACGGACTACAATAGGTGACACCGGGAAGCCCATGAAAAAACGTTTTTTGTAGAAACCCTCATTCTCAAAGGGCTTTGCGTTCCTCCTGAGTGTTATGCTCCATCTAAAGGTAGAACGTGAAATCTAGTGGGATAACATTGATTCAGCAATTAAAGACATGATAAACACAAAAAACATAACTGGTGTGTACATTTTTTTAACTAACTTTAAGTTTTTTTCTTTTCATCTCTTTTTAATTTAAATTCTCCCTTACTTAAAAAAAAATGCCTGCTGACATTTGTCCATGTTCAGCGATGTATGTAGCTAATTACTGTGGCTGAGCAGTTGTAAAGATATAGATGTGGACGTGTGAAGTAATTGTCATTTTCTGTTAGGTAGTCACACAGTCATGATGTTGGAAAGTTATAGCTAATCCGTCTTTTCTGAACTACTTTAGTTTTTGCTCTGATGTCATGAAGACTTCAACCTAGTCTAAAACCCTAACTCTGTTTTTTTTTTTTATGTAAACACTTTTAAATAATCATTTAGAATGACAGCTCCCCATGCAAGCTGATTCTGGGGAACAACTGAAAATAGATTTTGCATTTTCTTAGAGGTCAGGATTAGGGGCATCACCAATGATGTCTTAGACACCTCAGGATTAAACAATAAAGTTTCTTTGTTCATGGCAGGGCTGATGTTAGATCCTCTCCCATATTCAAACATAAATGGATTACATTTCTTTACTGGCAAAGCCTTGAATAAACATGAACTTTATAAACTGTACTTTGTTTGTGTTGGAGAAAAATCAGGTGATCTTCCAGCAGTTCATTGAAACAGGATGAGGGCGTTGATGTGCCAGTAAAATCGCTGGGTCATTTTTCAAGTTAAATTCATATTACCTTTTCTGTTTTGTGTGTTATGAGTGCATATGAGCTCTTTTCTCGTTTTCACCCCTGTGAACAGGCATATTCAGAATTGTATTGTATCGTTTAAATATTTTAGTCTGATACTGTCTTGGAGAAACTGTAATGCACAAAATTTCCTTAGGGATTAATAAAGTATTCAGATTCTTAAGCCCAGCTGTCTTTAGGTCCCCACACAGAAAGGCTGTATCTGCAGATTGAGACCAAGAAGGAAGATCTGAAGGTCATTTTGCAAAGGTTTACTTTCTTTTCAATGAAATGAATGCTCTCAGTATTGGTTTGTAAACTCACTCAAATGTTACCCCGCTTTAGGTCATTATCAAGGTTAAATGTTAAGGTTCCATGATGAAGATGCTTACTGTCCCTCTGCATGTGTGCACCATGATGGCTTTTGCCCAAATTTCATGTGTGTGTGTGTTTTTTGTTTTGTTTGTTTGTTTGGTTTTTAGATTTTACATACAAAATATGTGATTGGGGAATAGTACATCTTAAATGTTTCAATCAGTTTCGTGTTATTTTTTAAGTGTTAAGTGTGCGAGACCATTTTATCTTTTAAAAATCAAGTATAAAATGAATGTTAAAAAATCTAAATTAACAAGGTGTGCAAATCAGCAGTGTTTTTAGATTCACAGTGAACAGTCAAAAACAGTTATGAGGTGTGTCATTGAGATACATTATTTTGTTATTAAATACATGTACAGTGATGTGAGACAGACCACATCAGAAGTACATCATTGTTGTTGTTATTAAGTGCATGCGCAATGGTGATTAGAGATATGTGGAGAGTCCAGTCCTACACCTGGTTCAGGGCCTTAATAGCCTGGGAGGAAAAGCTCCTCCTCATTCTCTCTGTGTTGGGCTCAAGGGGTGGAATTGCTTCCCTGACTTCAACAGTGAGAAGAGCCCATTGTCAGGGTGGGAGAGGTCTTTTCCTGGCTTTGGTACTGAACCACTTGGTCTAAATAGACTGCAGGTCAGGAAGCTCTTAGCAAATGATGTGTTTGGCAGTGAATACTGACAGTGTTGGCCTCCAAACACTACATTATCCTCTGGAATGTACTTGGGGCATAACACAACCCAAAAGGCATTATTTTCCACTCAAAAAACCCAAGCAGAGACAGAATGCAGTCTTCATTTTGCAAATTGAACTCTCTGGCTCTCCCGCAGACGTTATTATAGATAGCAGTATTATTTCCAGTGTGGTACTGATGGTTTTAAATATGTTTATTACAAAACAAAACAAACAAACTTTCAATGACCGCTCTGGGGCCCATTCTTCGTACGTCGCTTACTATATCCAAGATCAAATGACACATCCAAGACCAAATCATCGCGCTAACCGTGAGCTCGCTAATCCGGTTCCCCGAACACACCTACCGTTGACGATTAGTATAGCTGGACGCAGTAATGTGACATCACTGGGTGTCGTAAAAGGGGCTACGCATCGATAGTAGAAACACTGATCGGCAACCCGCTGATTGGTCGGCGAAAATGTCGAAGGAGCACGCTCGGCTCGGTATTTTCTGGCAGCAGAGCAAGAACTCATGAGTGAGGGATTTCAGGAGTTTCAGAGTTTAATTAAAACGCAAGGGAACACTGCAAAGGCTGCAAAAGCAAGGAGAGAGGGCTGGCAGAAAGTTGCTGACAAATCAAACTCGTAGGTAATTTAATAATAATAATAATAATGGATTGGGTTTATATAGCGCTTTCCAAGGCACCCAAAGCGCTTTACGATACCACTATTCATTCACTCCCACATTCACACACTGGTGGAAGCAGCCACAGCTGCCCTGGGACAGACTGACAGAAGCCAGGCTGCCATATCGCGCCATCGGCCCCTCTGGCCAACACCAGTAGGCGGTAGTGTAGATCTATCATATGACACTATATTGTCCAATATTATATGGCATTATATTATATTATAATATGTTATATTATATCCCCTTTCACATTAGAGCCACAACAGGACCCACAAGAACATGGGAACAAGTAAAAGTGAAATACAGGAGTATTCTACAGAATGGTAATATTTATCTCTTATATTGCTTTTCGTCTCTTGGCAAGGGACCCTGTAATACTCTGTTAGTTTGTTCATAACAGCAACCAAGAAGAGGGCAGAGCAAAAAAGACAGGTGGTGGTCCTGCACCCCCTCGTCAACAAGTTGGTTAAGTAAATAATACCCTCACGGGAATATCGATATCTCTCAATGAGCACACTGTCGCGCTGAGCTAAAGGATCCTGTCTATCCCGCAATATACGCTGAATTCTGAGGACTCTCCTTATCAATCTTGCACCTTCCGCAATGGGTTGCTCGCGTAAACGGACAGGACATGGCTGCGACAGACTTCCCAAATCCACCTTCGCTTTTATAGCCGTGGTCTCTCATCTTGATTACACGAAGTAATTTACAATTACTACTCTGAAATATGAATTACATCTGTAATAATCACATCAGAATCAGAATACTTTATTCATCCCGAGGGAAATTAGGGGTTACAGCAGGCAGCACGCTAATGGCGCATGCGCACTCACAAAGGAACCTTCTGACCAACTTTACACAAACATCACATTGGGCAGAC
>NC_140543.1:39957754-40014936 GCF_057382185.1 Mchenga conophoros | reverse complement strand
TATAATATGGTTGTAACATGGTTGGTTATAACATGGTTATAACATGGTACGTTATAACATGGTTGTAACATGGTTGGTTGTAACATGGATGGTTATAACATGGTTGGTTATAACATGGTTGTAACATGGTTGATTATAACATGGATGGTTATAACATGGTTTGTTATAAAATGGTTGGTTATAACATGGTTGGTTATAACATGGTTTGTTATAATATGGTTATTAACATGGTTTGTTATAACATGCTTGTTTATACCATGGTTATAACATTGTCGGTAATAACATGGTTGGTTATAACATGGTCGGTTATATAATGGTTATAACATGGTTGGTTATAACATTGTTAAAACCTGGTTGGTTATAACATTGTTATAACATGGTCGGTTATATCATGGTTGGTTATAACATGGTAATAACATGGTTGGTTATAACATGGTAATAACATGGTTGGTTATAACATGGTTATAACATGGTTGGTTATAACATGGTTGTAACATGGTTGGTTATAACATGGTTGGTTATAACATGGTTGGTTATAACATGGTTGTAACATGGTACGTTATAACATGGTTGTAACATGGTACGTTATAACATGGTTGTAACATGGTTGGTTATAACATAGTTGTAACATGTTTGGTTATAACATGGATGGTTATAACATGGTTGGTTATATCATGGTTGAAACATGGTTGGTTATAAGATGGTTGTAACATGGTTGGTTATAACATGGTTGTAACATGGTTGGTTATAACATGGTTATAACATGGTTGGTTATAACATGGTTATATAGTTGGTTATAACATGGTTATATGGTTGGTTATAACATGGTACGTTATAACATGGTTATAACATGGTTGCTTATAACATGGTTATAACATAGTTGGTTATAACATGGTTGGTTATAAGATGTTTGGTGATAATATGGTTGCTTATAACATGGTTGGTTATAACATGGTTGTAACATGGTGCGTTATAACATGGTTGTAACATGGTACATTATAACATGGTTGTGACATGGTTGGTTATAACATGGTTGTAACATGTTTGGTTATAACATGGATGGTTATAACATGGTTGTAACATGGTTGGTTATAAGATGGATGGTTATAACATGGTTGGTTATAACATGGTTGTAACATGGTTGGTTATAACATGGTTATAAAATGGTTATAACACGGTTGGTTATAACATGGTTATATGGTTGGTTATAACATGGTTGGTTATAACACGGCAATAACATAGTTGGTTATATCATGGTTATAAAATGGTTATAACACGGTTGGTTATAACATAGTTATAACATGGTTGTAACATGGTTATATGGTTGGTTATAACATGGTTGGTTATAACACGGCAATAACATGGTTGGTTATATCATGGTTATAAAATGGTTATAACACGGTTGGTTATAACATAGTTATAACATGGTTGTAGCATGGTATGTTATAACATGGCAATAACATGGTTGGTTATAACATGGCTATAACATGGTTGGTTATAACATGGTTGGTTATAACATGGTTGGTTATAACATTGTTATAACATGGTCGGTTATATCATGGTTATAACATTGTTATAACATGGTCGTTATATCATGCTAATAACATGGTTGGTTATAACATGGTTATAACATGGTTGCTTATAACATGATTATAACATGGTTGGTTATAACATGATTATAACATGGTTGGTTATAACATGGTTATAACATGGTTAGTTATAACATGGTTGGTTATACAATGGTTATAACATGGTTGGTTATAACATGGTACGTTATAATATGGTTGTAACATGGTTGGTTATAACATGGTTATAACATGGTTGGTTATAACATGGTACGTTATAATATGGTTGTAACATGGTTGGTTATAACATGGTTATAACATGGTACGTTATAACATGGTTGTAACATGGTTGGTTGTAACATGGATGGTTATAACATGGTTGGTTATAACATGGTTGTAACATGGTTGATTATAACATGGATGGTTATAACATGGTTTGTTATAAAATGGTTGGTTATAACATGGTTGGTTATAACATGGTTTGTTATAATATGGTTATTAACATGGTTTGTTATAACATGCTTGTTTATACCATGGTTATAACATTGTCGGTAATAACATGGTTGGTTATAACATGGTCGGTTATATAATGGTTATAACATGGTTGGTTATAACATTGTTAAAACCTGGTTGGTTATAACATTGTTATAACATGGTCGGTTATATCATGGTTGGTTATAACATGTAATAACATGGTTGGTTATAACATGGTTGGTTATAACATGGTTATAACATGGTTGGTTATAACATGGTTGGTTATACCATGGTTATAACATGGTTGGTTATATAATGGTTATAACATTGTTGGTTATAACATTGTACGTTATAATATAGTTGTAACATGGTTGGTTATAACATGGTTATAACATGGTTGGTTATAACATGGTACGTTACAATATGGTTGTAACATGGTTGGTTATAACATGGTTATAACATGGTACGTTATAACATGGTTGTAACAAGGTTTATTTATAACATGGTTATAACATGGTACGTTATAACATGGTTGTAACATGGTTTGTTATAACATGGTTATAACATGGTTGGTTGTATCATGGATGGTTATAACATGGTTGGTTATAACATGGTTGGTTATAACATTGTTTGTCATAACATAGTTGGTTATTACATGGTTGGTTATAACATGGTTGGTTATAACATGGTTTGTTATAATATGGTTATTAACATGGTTTGTTATAACATGCTTGGTTACACCATGGTTATAACATTGTCGGTAATAACATGGTTGGTTATAACATTGTTATAACCTGGTTGGTTATAACATTGTTATAACTTGGTCGGTTATATCATGGTTGGTTATAACATGGTAATAACATGGTTGGTTATAACATGGTAATAACATGGATGGTTATAAAATGGTATGTTATAACATGGTTGTAACATGGTACGTTATAACATGGTTGTAACAAGGTTTATTTATAACATGGTTATAACATGGTACGTTATAACATGGTTGTAACATGGTTTGTTATAACATGGTTGTAACATGGTTGGTTGTATCATGGATGGTTATAACATGGTTGGTTATAACATGGTTGGTTATAACATTGTTTGTCATAACATAGTTGGTTATAACATGGTTGGTTATAACATGGTTGGTTATAACATGGTTTGTTATAATATGGTTATTAACATGGTTTGTTATAACATGCTTGGTTACACCATGGTTATAACGTTGTCGGTAATAACATGGTTGGTTATAACATTGTTATAACCTGGTTGGTTATAACATTGTTATAACTTGGTCGGTTATATCATGGTTGGTTATAACATGGTAATAACATGGTTGGTTATAACATGGTAATAACATGGATGGTTATAAAATGGTATGTTATAACATGGTTGTAACATGGTACGTTATAACATGGTTGTAACATGGTTGGTTGTAACATGGATGGTTATAACATGGTTGGTTATAACATGGTTGTAACATGGTTGGTTATAACATGGTTGGTTATAACATGGCTGTAACATGGTATGTTATAACATGGTTGTAACATGGTACGTTATAACATGGTTGTAACATGGTTGGTTATAACGTGGTTGTAACATGTTTGGTTATAACATGGATGGTTATAACATGGTTGGTTATAACATGGTTGTAACATGGTTGGTTATAAGATGGATGGTTATAACATGGTTGGTTATAACATGGTTGTAACATGGTTGGTTATAACATGGTTGTAACATGGTTGGTTATAACATGGTTATATAGTTGGTTATAACATGGTTATATGGTTGGTTATAACATGGTTGGTTATAACACGGCAATAACATGGTTGGTTATATCATGGTTATAAAATGGTTATAACACGGTTGGTTATAACATAGTTATAACATGGTTGTAACATGGTATGTTATAACATGGCTATAACATGGTTGGTTATAACATGGCTATAACATGGTTATAACATGGTCGGTTATAACATTGTTGGTTATAACATTGTTATAACATCGTTGGTTATAACATATTTATAAAATGGTTGGTTATAACATGGTCTCAGGAGGGGAAAGCGGTACTCTACCTGCACTGTGTATAGTGCTGGCGGAGCGCTGCTGACGTCGACTGAGAAAATTGCCAGGCGGTGGAAGGAATACTTCGAGGACCTCCTTGATCTTACTGACACGTCTTCCAAGGAGGAAGCAGAGTCTGGGGATGAGCGGAATGACCCGCCAATTTCCGGGGGCGAGGTCACTAAGGCATTTAAACAACTCCTTGGTTGCAGAGCCCCTGGTGTTGATGAGGTCTGCCCCGAGTTCCTGAAGGCTCTGGACGTTGTAGGGCTGTCCTGGTTGACACGCCTCTGCAATGTTGCGTGGAGATCAGGGGCAGTACCTGTGGACTGGCAGACCGGGGTGGTGGTCCCCATCTTTAAGAATGGGGACTACCTGTAGTTGGTGTGTTCCAACTACATGAGCTCCCACCGGCACGGGATCATTAAGCTAAGACTCCAAGTCAGTGTGTAGCATTAGGAAGTGCGGATCGTGTGTGTGCGCGCGGGTCCAGTGTTTAACGGCTGCTTCTGTATTGTCCTGCAGGTGAAACGAGGGACCAGAAGGGCAGCACGCACAGGGTGTGCAGTAACACAACAGCGGGGAGCACGAGCACGAGCACAGACGTCGGAGGGAAGCACGCACACGGGGTTCGAGGGAGCAACGGGGAGTTATTGTGTTTACAGCTTTCCACTGTAAATAAAGAGCACTGTTTGCATCGCAGAGTCTGCGTTTTGGGTCCTCCTTTCCCCACATCCCCACGGTCTGCCAGCGAGCCGTGACAGAATGATCCCGCCAACCACCATGGACCCAGAAAACTCAGGAGTCGCCACGGAGGAGAGATCGCTCGCGCAGCTATGGGATTACTGCCGGAGCGTAATCCAGGCTGTAGACCCACACAAGAGACACCTACAGGTAGTGTTCCTTGACAATTACCTCACATCCACTACCCTCACCATGAACATTTTGGACATTAACAAACTTAGGCAATTGGTCACTAGTTTAAGGGAGAGCTCGAGTTTTGAATTATTTGGCTTGGGTGGCCCGAACACGGACAGTTCGGCCGCTCTCCTAGAGACTCTAGCCGCTTGGTTTTTCACGCGTCGGCGGAGGGCTTTCCCGTCGATGCTCGCGGCACAATCGTTTGATCCGCCATTATAGAAGGCATGCCACATTCTCCACCACCATTCCATTACGCCTCAACCCACTCCTGCGGTTTCAGCCCGGTCAGCTAGCAACGGACCGACAGTGCTCATTACCGCAGTGAGTAAACCGGACTATATTGTTTCGATAATAAACCCTGTCATTGACGATCAAAACACAGATGAACAGCGGATTTCAGTTTAAACGCGGCCCCGCCTTCACGGAGGAGAAGGCGTCCTCGCAAGCAGCGTTCAACCACATCCACACTCACTCCTGTGCTGGTCGAAGACTCAGGACCAGCGGCTCTGGATGCCACAGTGAGTAAAATGGACTCTGCCGGTGTTATAAATTCCCTTCCTGTAAACATGAAAATAGAAACTGTTTGCTGTACCTCCAAAGACTCAGAAAATGTTCCCTCTGAGACTGTAAGCTGGGAGCTAGGGAGTTCCGAGCATACAGACCCAAATGACTTTTTGGCTCAGTCTGACCGCATGGAGACGGAGTTTCTCCCCAGGGCTTCCCCAGATGCCAAACTGGAGGTCTCAGTTGCCTCTGGACCCCTGGAATTTGTTGAGCCAGCTGTAACATTTTCATCCTCTCCACCCTTCATAATAGCCATCTCACCCTCACCTCAGCCTGCTGCCCAGCTGGTAGCTCAGTCTTCAGTCCAGTCAGCCTCTCACCTTCATCCTCAGTTGGAGGTCGATATGCCGGCTGGACCACCTCTGCCATCATTTCACCCATCTGTCCCCTGCATCGCTGTCCAGTCTACCAGGAGTAGCTGCCACACCATCGTCGCCTCCGCCCTCTGCAGCCACTTCTTTACCAGAGTTCCGTCCAACTGCAGCGACCACAGTATTCTCGGCTTCGCTGTCCGCATCACCTACTCTACCTTCACCTTCCCCACCTGCGGACACCGCGTCACCATCTTAGCCTCCGGATCATCCATCTGTGGCTGACGCGCAGCCGGAGATGCCCGCACCGCCAGCGGAGTCCGCACCGCCAGCTGAGGAGCTCAGCGAGCCGGAGGAGTCCGCACCGCCAGCTGCGGAGCCCAGCGAGCCGGAGGAGGAGCAGCTCAGCATGCCGGAGGAGCTAGGCGAGCCGGAGGAGCCCGCACCGCCAGCTGCGGAGCCCTGCGAGCCGGAGCAGGAGCAGCTCAGCGTGCCGGAGGAGCTAGGCCAGCCGGAGGAGCCCGCACCGCCAGCTGCGGAGCCCTGCGAGCCGGAGCAGGAGCAGCTCAGCGAGCCGGAGATAGGCGAGCGGAGGAGCTAGGTGAGCGAGAGGAGCTCGGCGAGCGGGAGGAGCTCAGCGAGCCTGTGGAGCCCGCGCTGCCACCGGAGGAGCTCGGAGGTCCGGAGAGACCCGCTCAGCCTGAACTGGAGGTCAGCGAGTCAGATGGACCATCATGTCTAGCGCGCCCTCCACGCCAGCTATGCCCAGCGCGTCTGCGTCAGCGACCGGCGCGTCATCGACCGGCATGTCATCGGCCATGTACCACACCTCGCTGTTGTTCACCGGAGCTGCGCCGCCACCACTGGATCCCGGGCAGGCCACCTGGGGAGCAGCAGCACCGCCACTGGATCCCGGGCAGGCCGCCTGGGGAGGAGCGCCGCCGCCGTTGGACCCGGGGCAGGCCGCCGGAGGAGCAGCAGCTCCGCCACCGCCACTGGATCCCGGGCAGGCCGCCTGGGGAGGAGCGCCGCCGCCGTTGGACCCGGGGCAGGCCGCCGGAGGAGCAGCAGCTCCGCCACCGCCACTGGATCCCGGGCAGGCCGCCTGGGGAGCAGCGCCGCCGTCGGACCCGGGGCAGGCCGCCGGAGGAGCAGCAGCGCCGCTACCGCCACTGGATCCCGGGCAGGCCGCCTGGGGAGCAGCGCCGCCGCTACTGGGCCCGGGGCTCGCCACCGGAGGGGCAGCAGTGCCGCCGCCACTGGAGCAGTGGCAGGCCCCCAGAACTGTTTTGCTGCTGCTGCCGGACCTGTGGCCGTCTGCCGGAGCTGCAACAGCGCCGCCGCTACTGGACCCGGGGCCCGCCACCGGAGGGGCAGCAGTGCCGCCGCCACTGGAGCAGTGGCAGGCCCCCAGAGCTGTTTTGCTGCTGCTGCCGGACCCGTGGCCGTCCGCCGGAGCTGCAACGTTGCCGCCATTGGACTCGAGGTAGGCCCCCTGAACTCTTTTGTTGTAATGATGGGCCGCCTGAGACTGTTTTGTGGCATTTTTCCTTTTTTTTTTTTGCTCCGCTGCAGGGGGTGCGGTCGGACTTTGGAACTGTGATCTTGGGGGGGTTGTTTCTTTTGTGGTTTTTGCTTGTTTTGGTTCTGGTTCTTGGTTTGGGTCCTCCTTTCCCCACATCCCCACGGTCTGCCAGCGAGCTGTGACACCTTTTGAATTCTGCAATACTTACAGTCAGGTGTACAGTAGCTATGCTGGACTTCTACTTATTTTTAACAATCACATGAGATACAGTACAAACAACAATTCAACGCACAGCACTGTCCTGTGCGTCATCACCGGTCTAGTTGATGCTAACATCACACCATTCACGGTCAGTGTGGCAAATGTGATGGCATTTCTACGTATCAGTCTGTGTTTTCAGTGCTCACTGTTCACCTCACAGTGTGCATCAATGAATGCGATCTTACCTGAGAGCCTGTTTTTTGGTTCACTGAGAAATGAAGAGAGAAAAATCATTTAGTTTTGATTTTTATTTTTTTAGAAGTCAGGGATGTCTCTTCAGGAGATCATGCTGCTTGTTACACATCGGCTCTCAGCCTTCACTGCTGTTTTGATGCTTTAGCACTTCTCCTCTGCAGAGGTAAATATATACAGTTACAGGTTGGGCACATACAGATCTTCTCAACCAGAATTCAACCAAATCTAAGCCATTATTTTTGTTTATCCCACTGAGCCATGTGCTGCTGATCAGAGGTAAATAAGTCGCAGTGGTGCCCAGCTCTTCCAGCCTCAATTGCCTTTAAGTTGCTTCTGGTGTGGTCACCCTGAGTTTCTAACAAAGGTTATCGATACAACCAGGAGCTGGTGCTTTGACCTGCTGGTGTGCTCATGTATTGATTCATGTGGGTATTCAGCTTGGTAGCTATGATACCTGAAAGGAGCTTCCATATTGTAGAGAGACAGGTAATCATCTGGTAATTTGATGATATCCCACCCTTATGGGGATCAGTCATCAGCAGCATTGCTCTTTTTTGCATTAGTAATTCCTTTTGTGCATAATTTTATATTATCGTTAATAATAAATTAATTAAAGCAACAAAACAACCCGAAGAGCCAGTTCGGAGCCGAAAGAGACGGCTCTTTTTAGTGAGCCGAGCCGAAAGAGCCGGTTCTCTAAAAAGAGCCGGAATTCCGATCACTACTGAAGACTGTTATCCGCTTCGCTGTCACCGGCCGTGAGAAAGTCTTTTTTCCCTTAGAAAGTTCAAGACCTGCAGCTCGCGCAATCTGTCTGTCATGCACATCCCAATGACTGACCCCCGTCCGCTCCCAGGAGGTTATAGTATGACGTGTCTGACGTCACTCTCTCTCTCCCTGTCATTTATTTGGCTGGAAACACATATTAACAAATTGCTAAGTGAAAACTATGGAATGCCAGGACTGCCATAATGAATTAATTAAATACACCATTAAATAATTAATTAAATGTGGCAATAATTAATTAAAATGTGAAATAAATAAATAATTAGTTAAATGTGTCAATGATTAATTCATTAAATGTGTCAAAAACATTTTTTAATTAATTATTTAGGTAAGGCTGCAGTTTTTGCAGCGATCTCGTATAGAAAACTATTCCGCGCATATATAAAACAGGTCCACGGCTCCGAACCGTAGTAAAGGGACCTCTGGCTAATACATCAGCTAGAGGTCCCTGGTTGATCAGGTTCCGTGCTGGGCCCGTAGCCGAAAACTAGCTTTACTTTGTCACATCTTCTTTTATATATATTAAAAATAATGGTTTATATTATTTATAATGTATTATAATGCAATTGCAAGTGTTTTTTTCTTTTTGCAGTGTTTTTCATTTTGCAGCATTTTTCTTTTTGCAAGTGTTTTCTGAAGTTGCAGTCCTTTTGGTCTCTCAGGGCCACCGTAGATATCCTTCTAATGTGACATGTTTTTAGTGCTCACATGTAAATTGCGCGGTGTGAATGTCCTAACTTTAGAACAAGGTGACGTAGGATTTTCAGAATAATGCTTCAGGTCCGTCTGCTAAAAATCTCTGACAGGTTTGATTTGTGTAATACTGGTTTTACCATTAGAGGGAGCCACACATCAAAATGTTGCCATCCAGCAGCAAAGAGCCAGAGGAAATGAAAGACCCTAAAGTGAACACGATGTGTTTCAGTCTGTGGAACAAAGTTAAAAATGATCTAGAAATGTGTCACACACTTCAGAAATGTAGAAGTTTGTATGTGATGAGCCTGTTAACATCCACCAGGACACCAGTGAAATACAGGTACAACTGTGTTTTAGCCACATGTTAAACCAGCAGATGCCTCTGAGCCAGATGTGTGCGTCTGTAATTAAAAGTGTGTATTCTATTTTGTGTGTGTGTATATATTTATATGTACAGTATGTTAATACTTTACATTTGCAACAGTAGGCACTGTGTGCTGTATCACAATTTTTTTTTTTTAAATGTTGTTTTATTGTAAACACATTTATTGTATTTTTATTCTAATATGCTGGTTTGGTGCTTCCATGGTGTGGTGGATGATGCGATGCTCTGACACTTTAGAGTTTGATGAATTTGGCCGAAACCGAGTTGTCACTTTAAGAATAATCAATTTCATGTAATAAAATTACAAGAAGCGTTATTTCCTTGTTTTATGTTTACGTCCTCGTTTGTTGTTTTAGAATAGCTACATTCATCCGTGCTTTTTTAAAAGGCATATTTTGATTCATAATTAAAAATTGGTCATTCATTCATGTAATCCCACCAATTAATTCCATGTTGTGTTTTTGAGTTATGTAGTTAATGCTGAAGTCCGCTGTCTAAATTTCGCATTGTTATTTGACTCATATTTACTTTAACACCTTCTGCCATGTTTTGAAATGAACGACATCCTTAAAAAGAAATATTCAAACTACTTTGGGTAAGTATGAGTGTGTGAAAACTAGAATGTTGTTAACGTGTAGGGATCACCCCCAAGACCCTTACTGTCTAACCTGCAGATAAAATTGAGGGGCAGGTAGCAGTAATGGGGTGAATGAGGCTACTGCAGCAGCCACACCCACCAGCCTCTGACTCCAGTTCACCTCCAAAGGCCTTCAGGGCCCTGTTTGTGTGGTGATATGTTGTGAACCTAATGACTAGAGTGTAATTAAAAAAAGAGGAAGTGTGTGAGACATGTTGACATCCTCGTCTCGTCAAACAGTCCAAAATGTAAATCTCAGAAGTGAAAATGACACAAAATACGTGGACTGGGCACCATTTAAGAACTTTAAAACATCAGAATCAGAAAGACTTTATTTATCCCCAAGAGGCAATTAACATACAACAGAGCAGATAACCTTGAAGATAAGAACAATAATTCAATTCAATTCAATTTTATTTATATAGCGTCAAATCACAACAAAAGTCGCCTCAAGGCGCTTCATAGATACAGAGAAAAACCCAACAATCATATGACCCCCTATGAGCAAGCACTTTGGCGACAGTGGGAAGGAAAAACTCCCTTTTAACAGGAAGAAACCTCCGACAGAACCAGGCTCAGGGAGGGGCAGCCATCTGCTGCGACCAGTTGGGGTGAGAGAAGGAAGACAGGATAAAAGACATGCTGTGGAAGAGAGACAGAGGTTAATAACAAATATGATTCAATGCAGAGAGGTCTATTAATACATAGTGAGTGAGAAAGGTGACTGGAAAGGAAAAACTCAATGCATCATGGGAATCCCCCGGCAGCCTACATCTATTGCAGCATAACTAAGGGAGGATTCAGGGTCACCTGGTCCAGCCCTAACTATATGCTTTAGCAAAAAGGAAAGTTTTAAGCCTAATCTTAAAAGTAGAGATAGTGTCTGTCTCCCGAATCCAAACTGGAAGCTGGTTCCACAGAAGAGGGGTCGGAAAACTGAAGGCTCTCCCTCCCATTCTACTTTTAAATACTCTAGGAACAACAAGTAGGCCTGCAGAGCGAGAGCAAAGTCCTCTAATAGGGTGATATGGTACTACAAGGTCATTAAGATAAGATGGGGCCTGATTATTTAAGACCTTGTATGTTAGGAGCAGGATTTTGAATTCAATTCTGGATTTAACAGGAAGCCAATGAAGGGAAGCCAAAACAGGAGAAATATGCTCTCTCTTTCTAGTCCCTGTCAGCACTCTTGCTGCAGCATTTTGGATCAGCTGAAGGCTTTTCAGCGAGTTTTTAGAACATCCTGATAATAATGAATTGCAGTAGTCCAGCCTGGAAGTAATAAAAGCATGAACTAGTTTTTCAGCATCACTCTGAGACAGGATATTTCTAATTTTAGAGATATTGCGCAAATGGAAGAAAGCAGTCTTACATATTTGTTTAATATGTGCGTTGAAGGACATATCCTGGTCAAAAATGACTCCAAGGTTCCTCACAGCGTTAATGGAGGCCAAGGTAATGCCATCCAGAGTAAGAATCTGCTTAGATACCATATTTCTAAGCTTTTCAGGGCCGAGTACAATAACCTCAGTTTTATCTGAATTAAGAAGCAGAAAGTTAGTGGCCATCCAGGTCTTTATGTTTTTAAGACATTCCTGCAGTTTAACTAATTGGTGTGTGTTATCTGGCTTCATGGACAGATAGAGCTGGGTGTCATCTGCATAGCAGTGAAAATGTCTTCTAATGATACTGCCTAAGGGAAGCATGTATAATGTAAACAGAATTGGTCCTAGCACTGAACCCTGTGGAACTCCATAATTAACCTCAGTGTGTGAAGAGGACTCTCCAGCAATAAGAACAGAATACACAGTTTTAAAATTACAGTTTAAAATTAAAGTGACTGAAAGGTGAATACATAACTGTAAGTAACTAAGAGTGAATAAATTGTCGGTAGTATAAGAAGAGTGTAGAGTAGTTTTTGTTTCTGGTGTGGGAAATGGTCTTATCGGCTGGAGTTAAAAAGCAGATTGGCCTTGGGGACAAAGGTGGCTCTCCTCCTCTCAGTCCTGCAGGAAATGCAGCAGAAGCGTCACACAGAGGGCAGCCATTGAAACGCGGGGTGAAGAATGTGAGAGGGGTCATAGATGATTTTGGCTGCCTGTCAGCCCGTTGGCTGAAAACCTGTGCCAGAGTTCTGACAGGCAGGCCAATGATATTAGAGCACACTGATGCAGTGTGCTGCAGTCTGTTCCTGTTCTGTAGGCTGAGGGAGTGGAACCAGCAGGTGATGGAGAAGGTCATGATGCTTTCCGGGAAGGCATTGTAAAAAGTCATCATGATGGGTGTGCTGACTCCAAAGGAGTTGAGTTTCCTAAGGAGGTGTAGCCGTTGGTGGCACCTCCTGAGAATCTCCTCTGTGTTGGCAGAGAATTTCAGGAGGTTGTCAAAGATGGTTCCCAGGTATTTGTACTCCTCAACTACCTCCACTGGCTTCCCGTGGATGGTGGTGGTGACTGAATCAGCCAGATCCCTCTGCCTACTGGAGAAGGTCACCACCATCTCTTACCACCATCTCAAACCTGGTGTAGAAAGCGTTGAGGTCGTCAGGGAGGGAGGAGGGGTTCCTGCCCTCCACCTGGATGGTTCTGGGGTGATGACCACAGTATTCACAGAGGCCATGGTTTTGAGAAACTGCCAGGCTGAGTGGAGGTCCCTTGTGGTGAATTTTTTTTCAACTGTGTTTTTCTAATGTAGTTTAGCAGTTTTTATGGCTCTCTTGAGCTCCTGGTTGACCTCCTTTTTGTCCAGAGCAGAGCCGGTAACATGAGAAAAGCACAAGAAAAAAGCTGAAGTCAGAAAAGGTTAAAAGGTGAAATATTTGACCACTTGTAGTCTTAATCATGTTGAACTGGTCTCTGTAGTGCAATACATAACTATACTACTGCACACTGTGCAACCTAAACTTTACACCTGTTATATTAAAGTTTTCCACACTTCCTAAAAGACACTTCTTGAAGTCTTCTGCCCTTTTGCCTAAACTTTAAACACAAATACTCTACAAAAAAACAAACAAACAACAACCACACAAAAACATTCAAAACTGGTTAAACTCAGAATCACACAGTATCACTCTGACTCTGTTACTTCTGACCTTTAATAACCTATTTATGCCACTGTTACAGGGCGTAAACTCACTTGTCAGTAGTGCACAGATCTTATCTGCAGTCTGGAATTCTGGTCTTATCAGAGCAGCAATAAAGAGTTCATAACATTTCTGAAATTTGCAATATGTGTGTGTGTGTGTGTGTGTGTGTGTGTGTGTGTGTGTGTGTGTGTGTGTGTGTGTGTGTGTGTGTGTGTGTACCACGGCTAAATACTCAAAATGCGGTTTTAGTGTCAGGGTTAGAGTTATCGTTATGGTTATAGTAAGCAGCTAGGGAAAGCATTATGTCAATTAGATGTCCACACAAAAATATGAAAACACAACTTTCTCTGTGTGTGGCTATGCGTGTGTGTTAAATACAATGATATAAAAAGAGAACAAATCTGAGTGCATAACTTTGTAATGATTAATGATTCAGGAACCTTTGTACAAATGTATGAGTCAATCCAGGCTTGAGCAGCAAAACCTATAATTGTTCAAAGTCCAACAACAATACTTAGAAGAAGCAGGAGACACAGAGGCTGCTATTCCAGTGCTTTGAAAAACATTTGTTCGAGGTAGGATTTCTTATTTTCTGTATCATCACATCCCTGCCACAGACCAACAATATAATCGGCTTTTCCTTCTTGGAAGTTTTATCAGAGAATCAGTTTCAGTGTGACAGAAAGTGGTTTGAGCATTTCGCTCAAGATCACATTCATGAATTTCCACTGTTGTCTAATGCCACTTAGCTTGCGTGAGTAAACACCCACCACTAGAGTTGTATGAAGACTACGGGTGAAGTCAGTGAGTGTTTGGAGAGAGACTCCAGTTTTTACCAGGTTTTGAATTTCGCACCATTTTGTAGAATTGACCTCAATGGATTAGTCTGTACCATTTTGTGTCCACATTGTTAGACTTTGTTGAAGAGTTGTTGACTCTCCTTCTGAGAAACTGCAGTGAGAGACAGTTGTTGCTCAGTATTGCTCTGTTAGACCCAAACAGACAAAAGAAAATCTGAAAAGCATAAAAACTTACAAAATCTGAACAATCTCATTTAACCAAATGAGTGTAAATAAGCCAATCCTCAAATCCAATCAGCCATGAAAACCCAGAAGTACACGTAGAGGCGTAGGAGCTGTCACCTGTACTTTCTGATATTTTAAAGGGTTTAGAAAAAGCTACGTTACAAAACACATTGTTGTCTTGGTTTCTTTGACAGAGAAAATAGTAACAGGAAGCTTGCTTTTCTTTTTAATTTTCACAGTAATGAGCAATGCTCTTCAGGAGCTCAGTTTGATCTTCACACAAACCCTCAGCTTTCTCTGCTGCTGTGGGAACAGGAAGCAGGTGAAGAAGAGCACCAGAGAGAAAATCTGTAGAGAAAGTCTTTGAACAAAGAAGAAATTATTTCCAGTGTCTCCAAAAGTGTTTCTTTGAGGTATTTTTTTTTTCTAATTTGAGCTTTCATATTTAAGACTGTAATGTTTAATGTTTCAGAGGATTGTGCTGGTGCTTCCTGTAAGACAGAGATAAAGAGCATTTGTTTTTGTTAATTTTCAGAGGTGAATCATGGCTCTTTATCAGATTTCTGGACTTTTTACACTTCGACTCTCATCCTTCATTAATGCTGCCCTGTCTCTAACTCTTCTCTTCTGCAGAGGTAAGTTTAGAGGCATAACACACCATTACAGGCTGAAAACACATGTTCATCTTCAGATTATGAAAGAGTCGAGCCCTGGTCATGTACACAGAGAGACTCTTTACACAATAAAAAACACAGAAAAATGGGACCAAATTACTAACATAATGGTACAAATGTAATTTATTTGCATTGTTGTTGCTCTTTGTGTCATTTACTCTCTGAGTTTAAATAAAGAACAGACTCTTTTAGACTTCATCTGTGCAGAGATCCATCCATGTCTGAGGTGTTGCTTCAATCAGCCTTTCATCTGAATCCTACAGGAGTAAATCAAATCTGATGTGTTTCTTTGCAGGTTATTCTCAGGAAGCTCCAACAAAGCAAATAGTGGCTCTGCTGGGTGATGATGTTGTTTTACCCTGTTTCCTGACAACTCCTGTGGATGTATCACAGCTGCAGCTGGAGTGGGCAAGAACTGACCTGACACCAGGATTTATCTACATGTGGGACAAAAATAAAGAAAATGTGGAGTTGAAAGAGCCGTCGTACGCTGGAAGAACCTCACTGTCCTTTAATAAACTGAAGCATGGAGACGTCTCACTGACTCTCTCCAAAGTACAGCTGTCTGATGAAGGACCGTACAGATGTTTCATTCCACAACTGGGTCAAATGTCATATGTTCATCTTATTGTTGGTAAGATTATTTTATTTAACTTTATTATGACTAATTCCTACTGTCAAAGTTTATTAGCACAAAATAATCTTTTAAAAGTTTTCTGGAATATGTGACATTATTTGTCTTTTCCAGTGTAAATAAATAATTCAAAGTTACGATATTGATAATCTCACACACAGTTAGTAGATATCCAAATGTTCTCTTGTAAATTGAGTGCAGCAGATTACTGTGATTTCTCTCGTCTCCCTTCATCAGGGTCAGCATCTACACCCGTCATGAAGGTGATGTCAAATGTCAGCAGCAGGGTGGTGTTACAGTGTGAGTCTGCAGGCTGGTATCCAGAGCCTGAGCTGCTGTGGTTGGACGGTGAGGGAAACCTCCTCTCTGCTGGACCTGCAGAGACCCTCAGAGGTCCTGATGACCTCTATACTGTCAGCAGCAGAGTGACTGTGGAGAAGAGACACAGCAACAACATCACCTGCAGAGTCCAACAGAGGAACACTAACCAGAGCAGAGAGACACACATACATGTTCCAGGTAATAATGACTCACAGTCAGAAACTATGTCATTATTTCACCCTCATCATGTGCAGTTTGAACCAAATCAGAGCTAGTTTTACAAAAATAACTTGTATTTCTTTATGTTTTAAGGCTCTGCTGTCAGGAAGGAACCATCGGCCACTTTCATCATCGTGATCGTTGGCCTGCTGTGGATTTGTACCATTGTCACTGTTGTGTGGAATTTCATACCATCAAAAAAACCTGGTGCGTCACACGTTTGTTTCCCCTCTCATTAATAATCAGACAATGTTTTTTGACACTGTGGATTTATGATACTCAGCTGAAATAACTAAGCAGAGCGTCACCTTTGTTCCACTCTATAAAAGTCTTTGATAACAACCAAACACATTCAATTCAATTTTATTTATACAGCACCAAATTTACAACAACAGTCACCTCAAGGTGCTTTATATTGTAAAGTAGACCCTACAATAATACATACAGAGAAAAACACAACAGTCATATGACCCCTATGAGCAAATGCTTTGGTGACAGTGGGGAGGAAAAACTCCCTTTTAATAGGAAGAATCCTCCTTATTTTGTCATTTCTGTGTGCAGACCCCAAAGAGATTGAAACTGAGAAGAAAACAACAAAACAAAAATGCACCAGAGCTCCTGCTGACAACACCGAGATCATAGCAATAAAAGCAGTGCCGCCATCAGAACAGCTGGAAGACGACACATCTGCTGCTGAGGAGATCAAAGAAGACGAGAAGGAAAAGAAACAGAAGAAACAGAAGTACAGAATAAGTGGTTCAAAGAAAAAAGCTCAAATTTGATGACCGTTTGTCTTAAAAACAGAACTTTAGCTCTCATGCTGCATCCAATGTTTCGAGGAGCTGACGCCATAACATGCATGACGTGAGACACAGAAGACTCCAAACATGTTTGACACTCTGTTTCTGTGCTCACCGTCACTTCATCATCACATGACGGAAAACATCAAACTTGTGATGTGTTCAGGAGTTTTCATCTATGAGGGAAACTGCAGTGACGTCACAGAAAAAACTAAAAACCCTGCAGTTTGTTTCGCAGCACTTCCAGACTCACACACTGCATCGTGTGGTAAAGGCTTTACCCACTGGAGGGAACCACAGATCTGACTGTTGTGATAAAGCAGAGTGCACGTCAGCCTGTGGGTCACTTTTAAAGAGGAAGTTCAGAAATGTAAATGAGTCATGTGACCTTCCTTATGCGTTTGCTTCTTTGAGTCTGTCAGCTACCTCCGCATTATCTGGAGGATGTTAGGAAGTTAATGATTGTTGCGACTCAACAGACGGACGTGCTTTCAGCTTTTCTAGTGTGTTATTTTCCTCATGTGTGTCATTGCCTTCAGTTTACATCCATGTTTATCGACCATCCAGTTTCATGTTGTGCTTTGTGCTGCACAACTGATGAAGTTCAGAATCACATTTATTTAAGTTTGTGCACAAACCAGTGTCACAGCTTATAACTGAGGTGTGAGGGGTCGGCAGCAAGCTTCCACTTTCCACTGCAGAAAGACTTCAGATTGTTTGGAAGTGACCTTACAACCTTTCTCAGAGTGAAGAGCAACAGCCTGGCTTTGATTAGATTCATGTAGTGTCTTTGAAAAGTGTACAACATAATGAAATGAAGTTTAGCATCTAATCCAAAGTGTAAACTATGTGTGTAGATGTATTTGTATATACAATACACACACACACACACACACCAATTACAAGATGTACAGTATTTGCATGCAATATTAAAATACGCGGTGTGTGTATGATGTCCATGTGTACAGGGCTTTAGTTTTGCAGTTTTACTTTCAGTTCAGCAGAATGTTCAGCTGGATCTAAACTCTGGTGTGATTACAGCGAGGGCGATCAGAGTGTGACGCACGCTGGGTCACTCTCACAGGTAACAGACTCACAGTGTAAGACAGAGACGGCGATCACTGGATTTGATGGTTTTATTATCAGACACAAAACACACTGATCGGTAAGTGTGTCATCTGTGAGATTTGTGACCTGCAGCAGTCTCTGTTAGTAACGCTTCACAGTTTGTGTAATCTGAAGCCAGACTGTGCAGTTAAGACAAGTAAAAACTTGTTTCATTCAGAATCTGATGCCAACTTACCAGAGCATCCAGTTTGACCACAGCAGAGCCCAAAGACGATGACGTGCTGCCTTTCTGCTGGTTTTTTATCTCTGCTGAGCTCCAGCAAACTCTCATAACGACTTTATAACGACCGATTTACTGTAAAACTCAGGACAACAGGAGTTACAGTCTGCACCACTGCGGTAAGCCTTTTTTAATATATAATAATGTATCTGTGTGTCTGTGTAAGCGTGTGTCTCTGTTTCGCTGTAGAGTTCCTGGTGAGTGTGATGGTGCACGTCCAGCTTTAGCAGACCGATGAACAGGTGAACACAGCGGACATGTTTCAGCATTAGCAGCATCATAAACAAACATGTTCTAAAAACGATATTTAAATATGAATTATGGTCTTAACAACAAATTTTCTCTTATAAAGTCAGACTTTCTGTCCACATTACTTTGATTTTTACTAGAAGTAATTTGTCAAAAAAGACACAAAACACAGAACTGTTTCTTTTTCCAGATATTTTTCTTTTATTGGCGTTCTGAATAACACACAAACCCACCCTATAAAACCACCCTGTTGCTTTACAGAGCGTCCTGGGGTGGGGTCAGATTCCCACGCTTACGTTGTTATTTTTGCTCGTCTTGGTTCAAATTGTTTCCACTGATTGAAGGTGGATCAGGTTTGTTTATTTGACCTAAAATCATGCAAAGAAATCACATTATACAGAGTACACACTTGCCTGTGTCGGACTGTGACATCATTGTTAACACGAGCCACGATCCTTGATCCGAGCTCATGAGGTCGTCATTAAATTAAAAGCAACTCTAACTATGCACATCTTACATTTACATTTGTTAAAGTTACACTTACACTCTGTGGTCTCGCTTCATGTTGTGTCAGTGTGATATTGTGGTAACACCTAAGTGGACATTAAATGTTTCCATATGTAGGCTTACTGATACAAGATGCAAACCGGTGTCCCTCTGTGCTCACGTGCAATATGAGCACAGACTGTTTTACATTTGTTTGTTTTTTATTATCATTATTAATGTGAGATTAATCAGCTCTGTCTGTTTGATAGTCCACCGTTCACAGGTTTCAAGATGCGTTATCTTCAAACTTTGCCACAATAAACTAGGCCTTCAGGAACACGAGTAGCTAGGCTGGCTAAACATTTAAACCTTGACCTTTATTGTTCTTGCACCCAAAGTCAAAGTTAACCTTGGAAAATTATTTCAAGAAACCATCTTGAGTAATATATCATATGAAAAGGCGTGGAGAGAGCCATACGACACACTTTTTAGTTTTTTCAATTTGATGCCCTACAACATCCCAGTGACACCATAACAGGCTGATGTCTGCCTTTCACTCTCTGGGTGGAGGTCTGTGATGAAAACAGAAGCATTAGGGCAAGTGGTGAAAGACAGATGCTAATGTGTTCTATGGCAAAGAATAAAAGCATGAAAGATGTGTGTCTAAGTTAATTTGATCCATTTATTAATTAATTTAAGCAGTCACCTCAACGCACTTTATATTGTGAGGTATAGACTCTACAATAATACAGAGAAACCCCGGCGATCCACTATGAGCAAGCACTTGGTGACAGGGAGAAGAAGAAAACCTGTTGTAGAAGCAGACTCAGGGAGGGACGACCAATCATATATGACATATTTTAGTCATATTTCGATGACTAAAGAAAGACATAAAATATGTTCTCATCAGTCCATGTTGAACTTTATTTTGAACTTATATTCATATGAAGATAAGTTCATATTGAATCAAAAATAAAACAGGGTTTGTGCATCATGTAACCTCTGAGACTGTGGGGTTTCAGGCCCAGTGTTGATGTCTAAGCGAGGGTCTGAAACCTTTCCATTGCTGGAAACATGTCACAGTTCTGATTATAATATTTACAGACAGTTTCAGCCTCCGTTCTGCGGCAGATTGCAGTTAAGTGTTGAGAGAGAGGAATGAAAATTAACACCTAAGTGGACAAGTTCAAGTATCTCAACGTTCTATTTATAGCAGTGCAGTGAGAGTGGATCGACAGACTGGTGCAGCGTCTGCAGAGATGTGGCCTGAGAGAAAACTGTAAGCTGTTGGTTTACTGGTCGGTCAACATTCCTAACCTCACCCAGGAGTGACATTTCAGAAACAAACAACTTTAAAATGTGTTTGAGCGCTCACTTAGAGAAAGTTCAGACACGTGTTGTTGTGTTTACTTCAATCATTTTGTTTGAACTGACAAAAAAATTTCCCAAATCTCTGATGAATAATTTTGATCATATCTTTTCATTAAATGCAGTAATGATGATCTTTTGAATGACCTTTATTTTGTTTTGTTTTTTATAAAGACTGAACATCACTCATTACAAAATAGAAAACAAATTTAGAATGGACGTAAAAGGGAAGTTTTTTTTTCTAGAAATAACTATATTACCGAATCAGTTTCCACAATATCAGACCATTCACTGAGAGCTGAAGAGAGTAAAAGCCTTTTGTTTTGACTTTCAGATAAGAAGCGATGGATGTCTCTTCAGGAGATCTTCTGGAGACCGTCAGCTGTCACTTCTGTTTTGGTGCTTCTAACACTTCTCTTCTGCAGAGGTAAACCTCTGATGTTCCTGTACACTATCTCAGACACTTGGTTGTGCTCATTCCCAGCTTGTACCTTACCTCATGTTGCTATGTGTCAGATAGTCTCTGGGACACCTTGGGGCAGCCTGTAGCTCTGGTCCTGTTGGCTGTGGTAGAGTCTTAGCTCTATGGATCTGATCTTAGGGCCTCTTCTTGTGCTGCCATGATCAGAGCCTCTGTACAGTCCTGTAAGGTGGTCTTTTCCAACCACTGGTAGGATTTCTTGATACCAGCCATTTCCTCAATCGATCGATGGTACATCCCATGCAGGTGTTTGGTCGTCCATGACAGTTTCTGTCCTGTTCCTCCTCATTGTCCTCTTCAGCTAGGTGATGGAGTCTTGAAGCAGCTGATCTCAGGGGGGCTTTTTCCTGATGTATTCATGGATGGTTCATATTTAATCCTGGATTGTGGTTCTGCCACATGAATTCTCACAATTTCTCTGTTGCTCATAGAGCATCAGGATGCTGGACTTTGGGTGGACTCCTGCACGCATAATAATCTGTATCTGTCTTTACATCAGTCACACATATCTTCTCATGTGATGATTTTGTTACTGCAGCTGAGTATCTTATGACTGTTATGAAATAGTATGTATAAAACATGTCAGGTCCTGATGCTGTCCAGCTCTTCATTCTGGAGACTCATTGTTAGTTGTCTGCATTTCTGATGTTGACTGACTCTCTGTGGTCTACTCTTAGGTCCACCACCCACTTGCTGTTAGTGTTGTGTGATGTGCCCTTCTCCCAGATGTTCTTGCAGACCTTGTTCTAGTCTTCTCTTGAAGCTGAGAGTACACCTTGGACTAATATTTGGAGAGCAGCCTATTTACTCTCCAGGCCTCTGCTTCTCTGGCATATCTCTTCAGCCTCAAATGAGTGAACAGACCTGTGAGCAGTTGTTTGGCACTTTTCAGAATCTCAGTCATGAACATCTTGCTCTTCATCATATCATCCAGGACCCGTCTTATAAAGCTCTACGGAGTGGAGAAGTTTCAGTGTGTGAGACAAAAACTGGCTTTTTTTTTGCATATGAACCCTAAAAGACCAATTCTGCTGGAGGCGTAACACAAGGTAACAATGGTAATATTTTTATTTTAAAAAATGGATTTTACTAATTATAGAAGCATCTAGAGACATCAAACTCTTTTTTTACTGTGAAGAATGAGGTGAAATTAAAGAAAAAGCTTTGAAAAAGGTCTATCCAATTACCCTGCATGCAATGGCTCAGTGGTTTCTCTCGTCTCCCTTCCTCAGGGTCAGTCTCTACACCCGTCATAAAGGTGATGTCAAATGACAGCAGCAGGGTGGTGTTACAGTGTGAGTCTGCAGGCTGGTATCCAGAGCCTGAGCTGCTGTGGTTGGACGGTGAGGGAAACCTCCTCTCTGCTGGACCTACAGAGACCCTCAGAGGTCCTGATGACCTCTATACTGTCAGCAGCAGAGTGACTGTGGAGAAGAGACACAGCAACAACATCACCTGCAGAGTCCAACAGAGGAACACCAACCAGAGCAGAGAGACACACATACATGTTCCAGGTAATAATGACTCACAGTCAGAAACAAACTATTTTATTATTTCACCCTCATCATGTGCAGTTTGAACCAAATCAGAGCTAGTTTTACAGGAATAACTTGTATTTCTTTATCTTTTAAGGCTCTGCTGTCAGGAAGGAACCATCGGCCACTTTCATCATCGTGATCATTGGCCTGCTGTACGTTGGCGCTGCTATCGCTTTCGTTTGGAATTTCATGCTATCAAAAAAACCTGGTGCGTCACACGTTTGTTTCCCTTCTCTATTTTTTCTGGAGCTTCAAAGGCTGAATTTCTGAGACTAAACTGAGCACAGTGTCAGCTTTGTTTCCCTTTATAGGAGTCTGAATATGTTCGTTCATGGACAGTAATGCTGCTCTGGACTTTGGAAATTAACAAGTGATCATTTCAGCATTATCTTACCTGAATGAATATTTTATTCTCACACTGCTCAGTTTCCAGTTTATGATTGCTCAGTATTTTTACACTGTGGTTCAGGGATGAATGTAACATTACAGGATCTTACAAAGAAAAGCGTCTGGACTTCTTTAAGGCCCCACCTTGCATGATAAGGTGGGGCCAGGTTTCACAATGAACTCACCCAAAACTCTGGCTGATTGGAGCCCACACCCAGTTTCACACCTTGGCTCAGCAATTAGAGGATCATCAGGGGGTCCATTTGTCCCTCTGTGGGGGGAAACTCCCACTAGGTTTATATCTGGGACTCTCCACCATTTGACCTTAGAACTGAAGAAGCTTCTCGGATGAGAGGTGAAACGTCTTCAAGTAACTTAAAGAAGTCCAGACGCTTTTCTTTGCAAGCTTCTTTGACTACGATGACCTGGATGACTGAGAACCTTCACAGACATTACAGGATCTTAACCAGCAGGAGGGACCAGAGGGAGTGTCAGTGGGGTTAAACAGGAATATAAATCAACAAACGCATGATAATTGCTCTGACTAATGCGTACTTTTATTTTAATGTTCCAACACAGTTACAGGTATTTTATGGTCACATAAAAATTTCAATAGGAAAGCTGTATTCAAACACACAAACACATGTATATGTATGACACTTTTCCTTTCTGTGTTTAGACACCAAGGTGAATGAAACTGAGCTGAAAACAATGAAACAAAAACGCAGCAGAGCTCGTGGTGACGACACCGAGAACAAAGAAATAAAAGAAGAGCCGCCATCAGAACAGCTGGAAGATGACACATCTGCTGTTGACATGAGTGAGGTGATCAAAGAGGGCGAGGAAAACCAGGAAACAGAGACTCAGAGTACGGCACAGTCAGCCTTAACCAGCAGTGAAAACTAAAGAACAAGAAGCTCTCTGAGAGCACAAACCTCAGGCAGCTCGCTGTTTGTGCAGTGCTTACTTTTAAGCAAGAATAGTGTATTTTTATATAACATTACACTGGAGTAGGATAATAAGTATGTGAAAATAAATGGACATTAATGACTTGAACTTATTATGTAATATTGTACTGCATTATATTTATAACTAACTCATTCATTCTCCTGACAATACTTTAAAGATTTAACACATTTTGGGGTCAACGTGAAAGAAAGACAGATGTGAAATGTAAAAGTGAGGTCAGAGGTCAAAACTGACATCATATTTTAAATGTACTTTCTATATGTTAACGATACACACCACACTTGTAAGAATCATAAAGTTTAACTCTTTTTTGTTAGTTTTCCATCAGTAAACCATCAAACATGACCCCACTCTGAATCCCTGAAAAGTTTTATCAGAAGTCATTCAAACTTTTCCAGCTCTGGTGTTTACAGATGCAATGACCCACAGAGACGATCAGATGATAGAAAAGTCCAAACTCATGATGTTTTTAATTGCGTTTCACTTTCAGTTACTTTTTTGTTTTTGATTATCTGCTGACAATTCATTTCACTTTTCTTTATGCAGCATCAAATCACATCAGCAGTTAACTTCCAGGTTAACACATTACATTGTGTGTTCCCACTAGAGGGAGCTACAGAGCAATCTGCTGCTATGACACCAGGATGAAGCAGGTTGTGTTTACAGCACAGCAAAGAGCCAGAGGACATGAAAAGATGTTCAGAAATATAAAATGTGGAACTTCCTGTTGATGTGACCTTCCTCTTGTGCATTTGGTTTTGTGGTTCTTCTTTGGGCGTCGACTGTATCTCTGTCAAAGCTGATGGATGGTTAGAGGGTCGTGATTGTTGATTTGTTGATGCCAACACAATCAGATGATCCCAAAGACACCAGTGTGTGTTTTTAAATGAGTCAGTGTGGAGTAAAGTTCCTTTACTGTTTAATGGTACAGTGTGCCACACATGTTTTTATCTGTTTTTTCTAATGTGTGTCATTGCCTCCTGTTTAAAGCCACATTTATGGGCCATCCAGGCACTATGTGTTTGTTTTTGTGTTGTTTCTCTTGGTTTTGTAAATGATTTCTGTTTTTGTAAATAAAGTTTCTAAGTTACTCCCTTATTCTGCCTCCACAGTCGAGCTGTGACAGTATTTATGTCTGACTAAATACACCCACTGAACAGAGAGTACATACGCTGTCCATTCTGAGGGTTACATAACAGGACATACAAAAAATAAAAAAGCTCTTAATTTTTTTTTTTTATATAAAACCTCAAATAAACAAAAGCACATATTATGCCTTGTTGTTGTTTATTTAATAGAAAATAAGTCAAACTACAGAAGCAGTCCTGCAAAAAACTGAGCACAGACTCTTATTCAGTACCACACATAGTAGGATTAACTTGATGTAATAGTTTTGGTATGATTTTATGGGTCATCTTTACATCCTGACATGCAAGTATTTGTTCATGCACAGCTCTCTGAAGGTCCCACAACAGTATTTGAGTCAGGCTGAGGTTTGGACTGACCGGCTCATTGCTGCATTTTGGTTCTTTTCACTTTCAGTGGTGTAGATTTGCTGCTGTGCTTGGGATCACTTTCCCTGATGATCCAGTTTCAGCCAAGCTTTAATATAATACTTTGGTGTACAGAGAAGTTGATGTTGAACTCAATAGCTGTGAGGTGCCTGAATCATCACGCCTCCAACACCGGGCTGTCAGCTGTGACGAAGCATGAAGTGAGCTTTGTAAATGTTGTTGTTAAAAGTCCGCTTGTTCACTGTAGCTGTTTTATACTACGTTACCCATGATGCACCTCGGTATCTGTACTTCCGGTTGGGAACGTGTTCAGCGCAGCGCTGCACAGATGAGAGGTGTGTCGGAGGAGTAACGTATTAACGTGCATTCGGTGTGAGTTAATACTGCGTGCGTGCTTACCATGTGAGTATTGTAAGATGAGAGTGAGGCTTGTTGACTTTATCTGTGTAATTTGCTATCGCTAAGAGGCTAGTCCCGTTGCTATCGCTAAGAGGCTAGTCTCATTGCTATCGCTAAGATGCGTTTTGTTTGGCCTACTACAGGCAGCCTTGTGTTCAGCCCATATTTCATTCCATATACGACTTACTGTCAAGCATTGTGGTTGTAGGTGGATGTAACTATTTACTATGTTTATTCTCTGAATCGTTGCAATCTGCAGAGGTCTGGTTTGCCAATGTATATACAAGCCAGAAATTCATTTATGGTCTTAGGGTGCCATCTAGTGGCCATGAGGTTATGGCAGATTGTATAACATTACGCTGGAAACCCACAGTACTGTATAAGGGGTACACTGCTATCCATAGTGGTTAATACAAATGTTTGTTCTTTCTGTTTACAGATGATCTGTCACGGCGGGGTGCGCCGATGTGTGCGGAAGCAGGACCCAAAAGCAGATGATGATGAGGAATAGTAATGATTAACAGAAAAGTGAACCTTTATTGCGATGGCGGCAGGAAATGAACCAAGAGACCAAAGCAAACAGGCAAAACACTAAGAAACAAAACACTGAACTGACAAAACACTAAGAAACAAAACACTAAAGGTACTAAGACCAAAAACTATAACTATGACCGAGGTGGAAAATAAACAGGCTAAGACTATGACTATGACCATGATTCTGGTGAGAATAAACAGACGAACTGACAATGGCATGAAGAAAACAAAAGGCTTAAATACAGACATGAGGTGATCAGGGGAAGTGGCGACACATGAGGAAACAGCTGACTGACATGAATCTAATGACAGGACCAGGAGGAGTGAAAACTAAATACAATGACCAAAGAACACATGACACTGTCAGAATAAAACAGGAAACACTAAAACTAGAAATACAAACTTAACATACCAAATACGTGATGAATAATGCAAGAACTCAAACAGAAAACCCAGGAACAATAACTGCCTAAACTAAAGGCAAATAGGAAATAACACAAAACTAACAACATCTCAAAAATTGAGAACAATACAAAGAAAGCTCAAAGTGCTGGGTCGGAGACCCAGCCTGTGACAGAGCCCCCCCCCTTAAGGGCGGATTCCAGACGCCCTAAAACCTCGAAAAACAAAACCAAAAACAACCCACCAAGGGCGGGCGGTGGGGGTCCAGGACGGAGGGCCAGAAACAAGGCCAAAAAAAACCAAAAACAACCCACCAAGGGCAGGCGGTGGGGGTCCAGGACGGAGGGCCAGAAACAAGGCCAAAAAAAACCAAAAACAAAACGTCCATCAAAATCCCAGGAGCGCAGGGAACAGTTCATGACTCCTCAGGGGGCCGACCCGGAGGGTGACGGTCCAGAAAGTCATAGTTCATGTGATCAGGGGGCCGACCCGGAGGGTGACGGTCCAGAAAGTCATAGTTCATGTGATCAGGGGGCCGTCCGTGCGGACGGCAACGGCGGCGACACGGAAACGGTTCAGGGGGCCGACCTCGACGGCGGCGACGTGGAAACAGTTCAGGGGGCCGGCCGAGCGGAAGGCGGCGGCGGCGCCCAAGTGTCAGGCGTACCGGCCGAGGCTTGGAGGGCACAGGACCAGGCGACGCTGAAGCAGAGGCTGAGGCCGGACCAGGCGACGCTGAAGCAGAGGCTGAGGCCGGACCAGGCGTAGCAGAAGACTCCGACGAGGCCGGACCAGGCGTAGCAGAAGACTCCGACGAGGCCGGACCAGGCGTAGCAGAAGACTCCGACAAGGCCGGACCAGGCGAGGCTGAAGACTCCGACGAGGCCGGACCAGGCGTAGCAGAAGCACAGGCAGAGGCCGGACCAGGCGTAGCAGAAGCCGGACCAGGCGTAGCAGAAGCACAGGCAGGACCAGGCGTAGCAGAAGCACAGGCCGGACCAGGCGTAGCAGAAGCACAGGCCGGACCAGACGAGGCTGAAGACTCTGACGAGGCCGGACCAGACGAGGCTGAAGACTCTGACGAGGCCGGGCCAGACGAGGACGAAGACTCTGAGGCTGAAGCCGGAGCCGGACCAGGTGGAGCAGGAGCAGCTGATGCAGAGGCCGGACCGGGCGAGGATGAAGGCTCTGAGGCTGCGGCTGACGAAGCACAGGCTGGAGCTGCGGCTGACGAAGCACAGGCTGGAGCTGGACCGGGCGAAGCACAGACCGGAGCTGGTCCTGGCGTAGCAGAGGCAGAACCAGGTGACAGTGAGGCAGCCACAGGTGGTGAAGCAGAAGGTGGCCAGACGGGCTCCTCAGGCCCTCCAGCTGACGAAGCATGAGGCTGAACGGGCTCCTCGGGCCCGCCAGCTGACGTGGCGTGAGGCTGGACGGGCTCCTCGGGCCCGCCAGCTGACGTGGCGTGAGGCTGGACGGGCTCCTCGGGCCCGCCAGCTGACGTGGCGTGAGGCCGAGGCCGGACGGGCTCCTCGGGCCCCCCAGCAGACGTGGCTTGAGGCCGGAAGGGCTCCTCGGGCCCTCCAGCAGACGTGGCATGAGGCTGGTGCGGTTCTCCTGAACCCCCAGCTGACGTGGCATGAGGCTGGATGGGCTCCCCGGGCCCTCCAGCTGACGAGGCATGAGGCTGGATGGGCTCCTCGGGCCCTCCAGCTGACGAGGCATGAGGCTGGATGGGCTCCTCGGGCCCTCCAGCTGACGAGGCATGAGGCTGGTGTGGTTCTCCTGAACCTTCAGCAGACGAAGCATGAAGCTGGCTGGATTCTCCTGAACCTTCAGCAGACGAAGCATGAGGCTGGCTGGATTCCCCTGAACCTCCAGCAAACGAAGCCTGAAGCTGGCTGGATTCTTCTGAACCTCCAGCAGACGAAGCATGAAGCTGGCTGGGTTCTCCTGAACCTCCAGCAAACGAAACATGAGGCTGGCTGGGTTCTCCTGAACCTCCAGCAGACGAAACATGAGGCTGGCTGGATTCTCCTGAACCTCCAGCAGATGAAGCATGAAGCTGGCTGGGTTCTCCTGAACCTCCAGCAGACGAAGCATGAAGCTGGCTGGGTTCTCCTGAACCTCCAGCAGACGAAACATGAGGCCGGACGGGCTCCCCGGGCCCTCCGGCTGACACTGAAATTGGCTGCACCAGCTGTACCTCCGGCTCCAAACCGGCCTGGATAGCAGTCCCACAGCAGCTTAGCTGAGCCTGATGGCTAGCTTTTCCAGGGCAAACAGTCTCTGTATAGCCGGGTTGCGTTTGTGATACGGAGCGTCGGTGGCGCGCACGCCGCTTTTTCTTAGGAGTGGAAGACGGCGGAGCGATGGGTGGAAGTCCCTGGTAACTCCGAGGTCCCCCGAGAGCCAGTCGAGTTCCCCGGAAAGAGTGCTCGTGCTCCGGAATGAGCCACGGCTTCCACCGGAGCTCCTCCTCCAAGAGAGCGCAGAATATAGACTGGCGCTCGTCGTCGTCCAAGTCTATGGTGTGCGGCGCTTCCTCGCGCTGAACTGTGACAGGAGTATGGCGAGACTGTGATGAGGGCGTGGAAACTGGTGAGCTGAGAGGTGGTGACGCTGCGGCGAATCTCAGCGAACCGACACGAACACACTCAGGTTCCGGAGGCAGCAATGGAGATGACTGATTGTGGGGTTGTTGTGACTGGTGGGTGCTGGAAGCCATTTCCTGACTCGACAGTCCCTGGGCCTGCAGCATCTCCTTTATCCTCGTAAAGGCATCAACTATGGCAGGTGAGTCCGGGAGCTGGAGAAGGCGGGGATCCCTCTCCATAATAGCTTCAGCAGCGTTAATCATTACCAGCTTGCTCTTTAAATCGGGCGCTGTAAAGAAGCGGTCGAGGATCGCTTGGATCCGAGCAGTCTCCTCCAGACACTCGGTGAGAGCAGAATCCGCTGGGTCCATGACTGGTCAGTTCGTTCTGTCACGGCGGGGTGCGCCGATGTGTGCGGAAGCAGGACCCAAAAGCAGATGATGACGAGGAATAGTAATGATTAACAGAAAAGTGAACCTTTATTGCGATGGCGGCAGGAAATGAACCAAGAGACCAAAGCAAACAGGCAAAACACTAAGAAACAAAACACTGAACTGACAAAACACTAAGAAACAAAACACTAAAGGTACTAAGACCAAAAACTATAACTATGACCGAGGTGGAAAATAAACAGGCTAAGACTATGACTATGACCATGATTCTGGTGAGAATAAACAGACGAACTGACAATGGCATGAAGAAAACAAAAGGCTTAAATACAGACATGAGGTGATCAGGGGAAGTGGCGACACATGAGGAAACAGCTGACTGACATGAATCTAATGACAGGACCAGGAGGAGTGAAAACTAAATACAATGACCAAAGAACACATGACACTGTCAGAATAAAACAGGAAACACTAAAACTAGAAATACAAACTTAACATACCAAATACGTGATGAATAATGCAAGAACTCAAACAGAAAACCCAGGAACAATAACTGCCTAAACTAAAGGCAAATAGGAAATAACACAAAACTAACAACATCTCAAAAATTGAGAACAATACAAAGAAAGCTCAAAGTGCTGGGTCGGAGACCCAGCCTGTGACATGACCACACACACACACATACCCATATACACACTCACACCCCCGTTACCTGCATGTGAATACTGTAATGCCTCCCTACCAACGCTGTACATCCTGTTGATGTCATCTGCCACCTCTTTAGTAAAGTTATTTGAACTACATCACTGTGGAGTACCATTCCTTCTGACCGAGGACGACTCAGTTGAAGCGTGATCGGCAATCAGTGCAAACATACATTACAAGTGGTCCTTCGAGCCGGATTCGCCTTGGCTGAGTTAATGAGATGGCAAACCCTCAGGATAGAGGTGCATCGAGTAGCTCCAAGTAGTTCAAGCAGCTCCGACTATGAAGAGGATGAGAGATGGCAGAAGATGGAATCAGTTTGGAGCAGTGTCCTCCAACACATGACTCAACTGCAAGTGTCTATGGAGGAAACTCATGGGACATTACTGAAGCGGGTGGAGCGTTTGGAGCAAGCTTCTAAACCTGGCAGTCCTCTTCCCCCAGAAACAGGAGCGTTAGAACAACCCCAACATATTTCCTCCATAACAGAAGTTGCACCACTACAACCTAGCAATGAGGTGTTACATGACACCACAACACCGGCGAACATGCCGACGCCAGTGGAAACATCTGCTCCATCACCTCCCCGTAAAGCGAGCCTTCACATTCAGCCAGTGCTGCACCCTGCCACTTATGTAGCTGCATCGACGCCACTCAGGAGACCTGGGCGATGCACTGCTGAACCCTTCTCATATCAGCGATCGGAACATCAGCTCCTGATGAACAGGCCAGGCCAGGTGCAGCTATTACATTCTGCATCCCCAGCTGATCAGCCACTACAACATGCTCATCTTTCAGTGCACCAGCTATCACAGGCTGTGGACCCAATGAGTCTGCAGCAGATGTCACATCCCGCTGCTCCTGTCTTCCAAGTCAGACATCCAGCTAATCCTGTGTACTTGCAGCAACCTTCACGTCCACCAGCGCCTGTGACCCAGCCATCACAGTGGACAGAAGCTCATCGCCCTGTGCCCACCATACTGCATCCTGAAGCTGTGCCTGATCCAGCTGGCAAGTACTATGTTCCTTATCCCTCAGGCAGTAACTATTCATCATCTTCCTCTGCTGAACACCATAATCCACAGGTTGCCACACTCACACCCCCGTTACCTGCATGTGAATACTGTAATGCCTCCCTACCAACGCTGTACATCCTGTTGATGTCATCTGCCACCTCTTTAGTAAATTTTTGAACTACATCACTGTGGAGTACCATTCCTTCTGACCGAGGACGACTCAGTTGAAGCGTGATCGGCAATCAGTGCAAACATACATTACAGTTGTCCTGGTACGTTTATGGGCTCAGTCTCTCATTTAAGGTCAAACTAAATGAAACGTGGAGTCAGTTTTTAAAGCCCTAAAGAACAGGGTCAGAGATTAAATTTGATCCACTGTGACAGAAAGTTTTGTATTTATAGCAACCCATGAAAACATCACAGGCTGTGTCTCACACTAAACACAGTCTTTACTGAATACACACTGCAGAATCAGGTTGCATGGGAAAAGCACCACTCTCTGGGTAATGATAGTTTATAGCAGATATAAGCTGTAATTCTTAGTAATCATACAAGGTTTTTCCACAGAGGCCTGTGGGAAGAGACATTTGCTGCAAGCAAGGAAGCAGAATCGACTCCACATGGAAGCAGTTGCTACAGTACTGTTCAAAAGTTCTGAGTCACCCTTCATTTTTTTATATTTTGGAGGAAAGTAAGAAATTTGGGCCACTTTATTTCCTTTAAGTAGTTTCACGAATTGTTCTCCGGGCTTTTTGAAGGATATTTTCCTTGGGGGAGGCCAATCCATGACTAATAGTCAATTGTCAGCACCAGTCAGATGATTTCCAGGTGGTCTAACATTGTGGATCCAAATCTGATGGTAATTCTCTGTCTCCAACACCACCGGCTGAAATGCAGTTTCAAACCATAGTAGAGCCTCCACCGTGTTTCACAGATAACTGCAGACACTCCTCCATGCATATTGACAATGATTTAAACCAAACATTTCAAGTTTGGTGTCATCACTCCACAAGATGTATTGAATCTGTTTTTGTCCAGTTTTTGTGTAGTTTGTCATGCTTCAGCCTGTTTCCCTACCTAATGGCTTCTTGACAGCCACCTTTCCACTGAGACCATATCTGATGAGGGCTTCAGGAAACAGTAGCTGGATCAACAGACAGTTGCGTCTCAGGTCCTATTTCAGCTCAGTCTGCTGTAGATATTTTTTTAGGCCTGCCACTACTTCTTTCATCCTCCACTTGGCCAGTTTTTTCCAACTCGGCTGGGTGTGGAGCGTTTCCTTTTCAGGCATAAACTGCACAACCCACCTACACATGCCAAGTTTTAGGCTAATAACTCTGAGTGCTCTTGTCTATGCTGGATAAATGTTTGGTTCCTCAGTCTCGTCATGCTGCATTTTTCTAGCCTTTTAGGGTTGTGGGCATTATCAATGTCATGTATGAAAGATACACAACAGAACAGAAATACAAAGAACACAAAGAACTTTAATTTGGAACAACAGCAGAAAGAGTCAGCTCTGAGATTAAACAGAAACATTCTTTGAAATAAATTAAACAGCACAAACGTGGCAATAATTAAATAATAATATAATACTTATTTTTTTGCCTAAGTTTCACAGAAGGCAGCAGAAATAAACAGCACAAACAACAAACAGCATAAATATGGAGCTGCACTGTCTACATGTTGGCGGATCCAGAACATCAAATGAATATCTGCAGTTTCAAGTTTCAGTTCATGGCCGTTCACACCCTAAAGGGTGGATCTGAGGGTAACCATGAATAAAAGGAGTAGTGAGACCAAGTTTGATTTAGATCCATGATCACTGAGCTATTTTTAATTAAAATTTTAATTCCAATGTATAATCTATTAATAGAGTCTCCATAAATTATGTTTTTGGTACTTCAGAGGTCTTTGGTGTCCTTCCAGTCTTCAATGTCTCCAACATGTTTTTCGACTCAGTTTCTACTTCAGTCCTTCCACATGATGTGTGACTGAACTGTTCCCACTGAAAATGTCTTTCCAAGGCTGTGGGTTGGAAATATCCAGTAAACTGTGACCAATAAACCAGCATGTTCATTTCAGTTCAACACAGTGAAAACCATGAAGGACTTTCCCACTTAACCTCCTAAGACCCGAACTCTTCCACAGCATGCATTTTTAATTTCTCTTTGATATTTGGGCTGATTAGGACCCGATGAATGTAAAAACAAAGACTTACCAGACTTTTTTTTTACCTGATTTTTGTTTCTAAGAAAAATGAGAGCCACATACGAGCATATTTATTTAAAATTTCAATAGAACAGTAGCAGTATAATGTCCTCATAAGTGAATATCAGGCCCTTGTAAAGTAAAATTGAGTATTTTGTTCAAAATAACCCAAAATGTGATGTTCACATATGTGGACGCCAGGTCCTAGATTAAATTTGTCCACTGGAGGTCATTCAGAAGCTTACTGAAAGATTCAAGGTGACCTTGACCAGCAAGATGTACAATTTAAATAAATGAGAACATTAAACCTGACAGTAATAAATAATGCTCTTTATCCTGCTAAGTGTTGATCTCCAGACTGAACTTCAGGTCTCTAATGAAGTCCAAGCAGTCCTCCAGTGTTGGACAGAGAGCTACAAGTGAAAAAAGAAAGTACAAAGAGGGTGAAAGAGATGGACCAAAGAACAAAACTGCAACGACATGATAGAGTCACATTCAAACTAGCCTCTAGTCTCTCATCCAGATCACCACACCCTGAACCCACTGCTCCACCCCTCCCCTGCAGCTGAGCCACAAACCACACCACAACTACAAAGAGGTGAAGCTTGGACATCTCTGCTGGCACATCCTCCTTTGAGCCTTTGAACTCAAAAGTTAAAAGTTGCAATAAATATTCAACTAGTGTACAATTATAGAGGATGAACACATCCATAGAAATTGAAACTGTTTTTGTAGCTGGCTATGAAGACGTGGATTTCTGCTGGCTTTTAACATGACAGTCTGTGAGGGCTGACTTGAGTAGATGAACTGCAGTTTGGGGCATTTTCACCCCTGCTTGGCATTAGCTCAGTGTACATGTTGGTTTTTAAACAATCATTAGGGTTAGATCGAAATAATGTTGCTGACAAGGAATGGAAAATAATTTAACCATTGGTTTTAGACTGGCTACTTCACTGCATCTGAATCCAATTTAAAGAATAACCTACATGTGGCTTGTTTCATATATTTACTGTTTAGATATCCAGATTTCCCATGCTGTGTTTTTTCTGATACAACACTTGAGTCTTCACCTGAGGTCGAAGTTTAAATCAGACTCCGTTTATAGAAGTGACCTTATGAAGGGTCTCAGTGCTGCTGGGCCAAGTGTCTTCCTGTGGCTGCTGGTTTGAACCTCCAACCTGACTATCAGGATCCAGCAGAGCCAGAAAAGGTAAATCTCCAATGCTCTCAGGTCCATTAACACCAACCCTCCTTTGAACTCCTGGAATTGTTATGGTTCGTTTAGGTCACTTCGTCGCCTTGATGCTTCTGTTGAAAGAAGTTGAATAATAAGTCAGTCTGATGGCAGAAGAAGCAACAACATGTTTGTGTTTGTTTGTTTCTGATATACATTTTATTTGACGGCGAGAGAAATACGCAGTCACAGCCACAACCGACACAAAGGCAGTAACTACGACAACCAGAAAGACCCTGGACCGACCTGCTGATATATAAAAAAGAAAAAAAATGAACAAGGTCACCACACAAAACATCTCACCCAAACAAAAACAATGCAGAGAAAATGTGGGTTGTTATCTCACTATTTCTTGGAGACATCTCACGAGGATCTGGAGTTTGGAAGTTTCTAGGATACACGGGACTCTCTGTCGTAGAGGTCTTAGCGTACTTTGGATCTAAAATATAGTCATGATCTGTTCACATGAAGGTTTGGAAATGAGTTGAAAACAAAAACGTACCAAAACAAATCTTCTCACCGACTACAAGTTCAACAACAGCAGCTTTCACTCCGCTCTGCAGCTTGGGAATGAAACATCTGTATCTGCCGTTGTCTTCCTCCGACACGTTCAGGATCTTCAGTGAAATGTTCCCGTGTTTCATGTCGTCCATGAACAGCTCCGTCCTCCTGAAGTACGAGGCCATCTTCATGTCGGGGACCTCCTGCCTGTCCCTGTACAGGTGAACGTACTCCACTCGGCTCAGCCGGTCCGACGGGTCGGGCTTCAGGTCGGGTTTGGACCACTCCACCGTCAGACCCTGGACATCGAACATGGGCTCCAGGTGACACGGCAGGATGACATCATCACCCGGAGCGGCGATGATTGGAAGATTTGAACCGATCACCAGAACCTCACCTGGAAATATGGAAAATTAAACGTCTTGAACTCCACAGACCCCTGTAGAGTTACACACTGACGAAATAAACGCTAACAACAGTTGGCTCTGCCACTTTATACTGTAAAGTGAAAACTCTACAGTGATCCGGAGAAATCAAAAGAACCTCTAAGAAAAAGCACTTGGTAATAAAAAAAAAGAACTTTATTTTAACAGGAAGATGCCTCTGACAGAACCAGGCTCAGGGAGGTGCAGCCTCATAAAGAGCATAAAGATGAATTATGTTTAACTGTGTTATGGTCACCTTTTCTGTCATGGTCCTGGGCCATGTTGGCCCAGTGTTCTTAGTTTCCTTGTATGTTTGTATTTTATTCCATGCTTCCCCTGCCCATTATGTCTAAGTTCTCCCCGTGCTCTCTCTTCCCCCTGTGTGCCCTCTATGTATTTATGAGCCCTCGTCCCCTTTCGTGTTTATTCCATGTCTCCCCTGCCTGTTACGTTGGTGTTCTACTCGTGCTCTCTCTCCTCCTGTACTTCCTGTTTCACCTCTCCCGTCAGTGTTCAGTTCACCCCGCCCTGTCTCGTTATGATTATCAGTGTCACCTGTGTTCCCCGTGTGTTCCCACTTCCCTCGTTAACCCTCTGTGTATTTCTGTCTGCGTCTCCCTCTGTTCAGTGTGACGTCGTCCCTCATGTTGTGTGGATCTCCCTGTGTCTCTCTGCGTATGTTAGTTTACTTTTCCCAGTTTAGTTTTGTATTTCCTATGTTCTGCCATTCCAGCATTAAAGCTGTGATTTTGAGTTCATCACCGTGTCTGTGAGTTTTGCGTTTGGGTCCTCCTCCTGCCTGCCACACAGCCGAGCCTTGACATTTTTGTTTTTACTGCTGAACAACTCATGTTAGCATCCTGACATTAGCGAGTCTCACCACTGGACTGCCTTCGTTAATGTGTGATTTTAACCTCAGCAAATAACCTGTTATTATAGGAGTCTGTGCAGTAAATACAGACACTCTGTGATGTTACTCATTCATTTAACTCTTTTAAATAACAGCTGTCAACTGTGACTGCAGACACAGTGTTAGCTGTTAAATGACTGTGTAGAAAAGTAGTTTGTGGTTCCAGCCTCGTAAACTTTTATTTTAAACTGATGACAGCTGCTGCCTCTGGGAGAAATATAAACTTCACACTTAAACTGTTGAGTCATGTGGAGCCTAAATGATGTGACACTGAAATATTGAAGAAAATAAGTCACACACATCTCTGAGACCAGCCAACAAACTGAACGAGTATCTCTGAGCAGCTACAGATTCATCTGAGATGAGACACGTGCACATTCATCTTAGTCAGTATTTTTTGAAGCTTTTAGCTCTGCTTGAATGTGTGAGGGAGTTTTCTTGGTTTCTTCAGATTCAATACTTGGAGTCCTTTATAATACATAAATGCACATGTTCTAAAGCTAAACTTTCTTTCTAAAAAGACAATTACTTACTTTTGTGCTTTTATGACTTTTGTATGTTTTAAATGTTGCTATTAAGTTGGAAAGAAGGTCTCTATCACAGATAGCTGTAAATTCCTTAGATATCAGGACACAAAGACACGACACATTTTCAGATGATCATCGGTTTTTAATCTTTGATTGTTTGAAGTTTATTGACATTAAACCTCCATAAAAGTACCAAACTTGACAGAAAAACTTTGCTCATCATGAATGCAGAAGTTACCTGTCATCACCTTCAGTGACGCCACAGTAAGAAGTAGTGGCTCTACTGAATCTGGCAATCTGGCCCAAACAGCTATTATGTTATGACATCTTTCTTAAAGTTATTTGTTGTGCAACGTTTAATTAAGATCATTATTTACCTTGAACAGGAGTCCTGACGATGAAAGCCGAGCACAGGATTAAAGTCCAGAGTGGAAAAGGGAAAAAAGAGTCCTCAAAGTGCGATTTGTAGACACACATGATGAGAGCAAGCTCAGACAGTCTGTGGCTGAGAGAAGCAAATCTTCTTCTTCTTCTTCTTCTGTACAGCTGCAGTCAGGTCTGCCTCCTACTAATAAACGATGCAGCCCCTCCTTACCGCTCATGTGAACATCCAGGCTGTGAATGGGGAGGTTTTAATCACAGTGTTCATGCCGTAAATCTTTTAGCTGTCACAGTCTGACTCTTCCTCATTTTATAACTCGAGTGGCTTTTAATTAGTCTCGTGTTTCTAAAACCGCGTGTTTAGTTGGGTTTGATTTTTCTTTGGGATTAAAAGAATCTTCAGCTTCTTACTGATTGAATAATTAGAAACCTTCAGATATATCAGTATAAAGGAATGTTCAGGGCCAGCTGTAGACACGATAACTGGCGCCTGATATCCGTCATGGCCACCTCGTAGCTCAGGGCCTGCAAAACAAGCTTCGCCCCACAAGATTTAACTGGATAGAAAGATGAACATTCTCATATAAAACTCTGTGAAGTGCCAGGAGGCTTACTCTCTTTTGGGAAGCCGACCACAGCTCCAGGCTAGATCCAAGCTAAATTTGAGGTTGAATTTATGAAAGTAAATTCTTACTGTTCCATTTGAACTAATATACGAGTCACATTATGACTGAGGGAGATGAGTGTAAAACACTGAGTTCATTATTTTCTCAGTTCAGTTCAGTTCAATGTTTTTTATATAGCACCAAATCACAACAACACTCGCCTGAAGGTGCTAAACATTATCAGCTAAAGATCTTAAAATAATGAGTCATGTGGAATAAAAACCCACGTGAAACAAGAAACTATTCTTCCCAGACTGTCTCGCCTAAGCATTTATCCTCCCTCGCACATTTTCTCATCCATTATTCTGTAATGTTGCCTAAAGTTTAGTAAAATTATAATGCATGGGAAAAACAGGAGTTGTGTCACTCTTGTGAGCAATCATATTTTACTGTAAGTCTTATTAGTAATATGAGTGTTTTCCCCATAGAGGCTGTGAGGGAAGCAGGGAGGGTCACAGATTGTCTTTAAACTGCATGCAAAGCGAGGAAAACTAGCTCGCCACAGAGCGAGAAACTGTACAGGACATGTAAATACCAAAAAACAAAGCTTCAGATGGTTCTGCTTCAAATGGTGTAAAAAAGCACATGTGAGACCAATGATTTTAAAATAGATATTCACAGAGAATTGAATATGAGTACACACACACAGTCACTGTATTCATATAAAAAATAACTTTATTTAAATCCATCCGAGAATGAACTTTATATAAAATCTTCAAAACTGTGAACAGTCCCAGTATCCATCTGTACACAACAGAACAGATGCACAAAGACACACAAAGACACACAACTTTAATCACAACATGTCTGCTCTACTCTTTTATAAGCGCTGATATTTTGTTGCATTTCCATGAGAAACAAGGAGAATGGGAGCTAGCTGTGTCGTTTACCAGAGGTAGATCAAATGTACATGACGAAATTATCACTGATAACTGCAACAAAAATTTAAATCAGAATCTGTTTGTATCTTTATTTTGTAACTTAAAATGAAAAAATATAGACACTTCTAGTTTTCCTTACATAAACCGGAGCTCTGTATCAGCTTAAGAAATGCATTGACTCTGTCGTAGAGATCTGCCCACCAGCCAATTTCAAGCTAAATTTGATAAATTAGTTTAAAAACATAAAGTCTCATGTGAAAATCAGTTACATGATGTCATCCAGGACAGCCTTTGTAAGTAAACACTTTCTCCACATCAGTGTCACGATAACCGACCTGTTTTGATTCAGACTTGCATTAAACTGATTTGGTAAACATGAAGAAACAAAAAGTCCTGAATGTGGTTTCCAAACTTTATGGTTACATCAAATCCTGTTGATGTTTTTACAATCTTCTGCATCTCCAAGATCCACACTGATAGAAAAATCTTTTTCCAACACACTGAGCTGGAAATGTCCAATAAAACTTTATAAATAAAGCAGCAAATCGATTTCAGGGAGGACTTCCTCTTTTAATTTGTCCATCACTAGTAGCTTTTAGGAAGAATTACTTTGTCCTTAACTAGTAAGGTGTAAAACTTTAATAAGTTAGAATTTTAAGTCTTCAAGTTAATACAAATCCATAAAAATAAATATGATCTTCATCCTTCTACATCTTGAGCAAAGGAGGTTTTCTTCAGTCTTGCATTAAAGGGACTAGAAAGTCCTTAAATCTTTAAATGTTCTTTTTCTTTGAAAATGAGCTCGATAAATAAATCCACTGCCTTTATGATGACCTCAGTGCTGCTTGGCCCGAGTGTCTGCCAGTGGCTGCTGGTTTAAATTTTCCACTTGACTGTGAAGATCCAGGAAAGATAAATCTCAAATGGTCTCGGCTCCATTAACACCAACGTTCGCAAGGCACCTGGAATAGTTATACTTGGCTTTGGGTCGTTTTGCCTTCTGAAAGCTTCTGTTGAAAGAAATTGAATAATGAGTCAGTCTAACAGGAAGCAACAACATGTTTGTGTTTTATTTGTTTCTTACTTACATTTAATTTCTGATGAAGGCAGCGAGAGAAACACGCAGAAAAAGCGACGACAACCAGAACCGACATGAAGGTGATGACAACGGCGACCACAGAGACCCTGGATCGACCTGCTGACGTAAAAAAAATGTCACCCAAACACAAGTGACACAGAGAAAATTTGACTTCTCACCGTTTGCTGGAGTCGCGTCCTGAGGATCTGGAGTTTGGAAGTGCAATGGCGTCTCCGTCGTGGAGGTTTTAGCAAAATTTGGATCTAAAAAGACCATAAACACTAGAGTTATAATAAGCTGATAAAATGAGACTGAAAGTTTGGAAATGAGTTAAAATAATACACAAAGCATGATTCCAAGTCTGAAAGTTCAGTTTGGATTGAACAAATCTTCTCACCGACTACAAGTTCAACAACAGCAGCTTTCACTCTGCTCTGCAGCTTGGGGATGAAACATCTGTATCTGCCGTTGTCTTCCTCCGACACGTTCAGGATCTTCAGTGAAATGTTCCCGTGTTTCATGTCGTCCATGAACAGCTCCGTCCTCCTGAAGTACGAGGCCATCTTCATGTCGGGAACCTCCTGCCTGTCCCTGTACAGGTGAACGTACTCCACTCGGCTCAGACGGTCCGACGGGTTGGGCTTCAGGTCGGGTTTGGACCACTCCACCGTCATACCCTGGACATCGAACATGGGCTCCAGGTGACACGGCAGGATGACATCATCACCCGGAGCAGCGATGATTGGAAGATTTGACCCAATCACCAGAACCTCACCTGGAAATATGGAAAATTAAACCTCCCGAATTCCCACAGACCCCTGTAGAGTTACACCGTGAAGACCTGAAGATCATCAACAGCCCCATGAGTCTTTGTGCTGTTACCGCAGAAGTGTTTCTGGGACCAAATTAAATGAAACAACTACTCCTCAGTATATTTGGTAAAAAGAACTGTTTAATCCTTCAGTTTAAATGAAGTAGTGACATATCTGTGAAGGTTTTCAGCCATCCAGATTATCGTAGTCTCAAGCCCTTGCGTTAAAGGCTGCCAGAATTATTTTTCCCGTTTTATGTTCATGCAGATGCTTTAACTCTTATTTGAAACACCTGGAACATCCTGGTCACACTGTGGCACTTTGGCTCTTAATAAACCATGTTGGTTGGCTGGAGAAGACCTCTTCGAAGAACCAAAACCATTCCTACTGTCTTCAACTCAAGCGTTTATGTAAGGAACGTTTGGATTCGGGGAATAAACAAAGTCATGTTATTTTTGTTATGTAACATGCAATTTGTTTTTGTTTTTTTTAAATATGTGATTTTTTTTTTATAAAGAGAGAATGCTGATTTCTGTTGGACTGAAATATCTCATCGTCTTGATTGGATTACCATCTAATATTTATGTCCCACCCCCAAGGATGAACTGTTGCCTGTAACTTTGTAATGAGATTAAATCTGCCTTTTAAACAGTAAATATTTTAATTTCATTAATGTATCACTTTCATTGGATTATACTTGGATTGAGCTTTATTTAAATGTTCATTATGTCTGTGTAAGTTGTCAGTCATCCATGTTCACATATTGGACAGAGAGGACAGATGGTTTGAAAGAGGAGTGAAAGACGCCATACTGTGAGCGACTGTCTTTGAACAGAGGCGGTGGTTTACGACACCAACTGTCTGCTATCTATAATCCAGTTTTGAGATCCTCCCCAGACACCTTAACGCCCACTCACATCTTGCACCAGTCGATTTCAATGGATCACATGATAGGATGAGGCAAGGTCTCACAGCGGTTTCACCCGAAACATCTGGTGATAATTGTTTTGAAGGAAGGAGGGTTCAGGGCTTAAGCAATCAGCATCATGGGCTCATCCGGTTAGAATAAGAATAAGCAGCCATCTAATTCAGAATTATTCTCAGGGTTCTCCTTTTATTCTCAAATAAATAAGGCAAAGAAGGAAGGAAACAAAGACACACATGGACTGCCACAGCTCAGCTGCCGCCCCGTGTGGAAGTGAAGAAAGAGTGAGCCAAAAGTGAATGCAGTCCTTATATAATGTGTGACATATAATGTGTGACAGGTGAGTGCAATCGAGGACAAGCACCACACCCAATCAAAGGTGAGAGAACTAAACAAGGTGCATCTGGTGAAGTGAGTGGGTGTGCTGGGATTTGCCAAAGGGTGGGTCTCTACAACAGCCGCCCCCATATTTTCTAGAGAGAAATATGTTGATATGGTCAGGATCGATCTTCGTCAGGAAGCGGGGGCAGGGGGATCAGACAGGAGACAGGGCGGATATAGGTTTTATCCTGTACTAAGACCTCCACAGTTCTGATGCGGTCATCTGGGCTTTTCAGCAAGCGTGTCACTCTCCCTACAGGCCAAAGGGCACGTGGAAGGTGTGAATCCATAATCATGACGACAGAGTTCTATGTGAGATCTGGGTTCTCCTTCTGCCATTTGGGTCTTCTTTGGAGGGATAGTAGATAGTCTTTTATGAAGTGCCGCCAGAAGTGATCTGCCAATATTTGTGCATGTCGCCATCGTCGTCGACCTAGGAGGTCAGAATCAGAATAGGATACTAAGGGAAGTGACGAATCATGTCGGCCCATAAGGAGAAGGTTTGGGGTTATGGGGTCAATATCCGCAATGTCTGAGGATACATAGCCTAGGGGTTTTGAGTTAAGAATGCCTTCAACCTCAATTAGGACTGTTCTTAAGACCTCTTCAGTGAACATTTGGGCACCAATGGTTCTCTTCAGAGCATTCTTCACAGAACGTATCTCCCTCTCCCAGGCTCCACCGAAATGGGGTGCATGCGGGGGATTGAATTTGAAATGGATTCTTTTAGTCATCAGGACCGGCTGTAGAGTCGGAGCAAGGTTGTTAAAGGCTGCCCGTAGTTCCTTATCTCCTCCTTTGAAGTTAGTTCCTTGATCACATATGATTTCCAGGGGTGTTCCTCGTCGAGAAATGAATCGTTGGAGGGCCATGAGGAATGAGTCGGTATCCATGCTGTTTAGGAGGTCAAGATGTATGCACCGAGTGGTGAGACATTTGAATATTATTCCCCACCTTTTCTCCGATCTGCGGCCGGTCTTGACCTTGTATGGTCCAAAGCAGTCTATTCCTGTGGAGTAGAAAGGTGGTTTGAATAACCTAAGACGAGCAGCAGGCAAGTCTAACATTTTTGGAATGATGGGCTGTGCTCTCCATTTCTGACATGCAGCGCAGCTATACTGATGCCTGCGTACTGCTTCCCTTCCTCTGAGAATCCAGAATTTCCGACGTAGTTCAGCAAAAAGTCTTTCTGAACCAGCATGATGCAGTTTGTCATCATAATTTTTGTATGATCAGTTTGGTCACTGGATGCGCCGGATCAAGTACTATTGGGTGAATGACATTCAATTCCAAGTCTGGGCTTTGCCGTAATCGGCCTCCTACATGGATAAGTTCAGAATTCTTGCACAGCACTGGTGACAAACACAATAGACGGCTGTCGGATGAAAGGGGTTTGTCTGACTGCAAATGGGCCAAATCTTCACCGAAACTGTCCAGTTGTGCCTGACGAAGGATTTCTTGTTCTGCTGCAGAAGGAATGTTACCCTTTTGGTTGGAGAGTGAACGAGCCGTGAAATCCAATAGCTCTTGATAGGTTCTGAAGCTGGGTGTGTATGTATGGGAGGGTATACTGACAATACCAAAGAAGTAGGCTTTCTTTAACTCAGTCTGATCATCATCCGGATGGAGATCTGTAACTGTGGGCCAGTTATTCGAAGGTGCATGCAGAAACGAGGGACCCTCGGTCCACCTGTTTGGGCTAAGGAACTCTTTCAGGGATTTACCTCTCGTAACATCATCAGCAGGATTTGTGGCTGAATTGATGTATCTCCAGTCTTGGCTGTTTGTGAGGTTTTGAATTTCTGAGATTCTGGCTCCTACGAATACCTTGAAACGACAGGAATCTGACTGAAGCCAGTGAAGTACAGTTGTTCCATCCAGGATCCAGGAGATTTTTATTTTTTTTCTCCCCCCCTTTCTCACTGTCCCTCTCCCCTTCTGTTTTTCCTTTCCTTCCTCTTTCTTTCTCCCTTTCCTATCCCTCACTCATGTCTGTCCCGTCTGTAACATCTGAAAATAAAATATAATAAATAATAAAAACAAAGATCGATCAAATGGACCAATACGGCAATGCCACGATGATCCATTTGGCAAAGTAAATCCATTGGGTATCCTTGTTGGTCTTCAGACAACAATTCTGATGGCTAAAGAACCAAATGGGACAGGCCAAAAAAAAAAAAAAGACAAACGCCGTAGAGTTCAAAGAAACCATTTAAAAAATATATTATAATAATAATAATAATAATAATAATAATAATGATAAAGATAATAAAGCATTCACACTAATTACCATCAGATTCGAGCACATGATAACGAGTCAATGTACACAAAGAACAAAGAAATATAACCCCTGGTACAGCTGTAAAACGAAACCAATAATCTTCTGTTTATTTGGTGTAACATTTACATTCTTATCTCAAGTTCATTGATCACATGTGTATAAATGAATTGTCTTACCAGAGACGGTGAGTCTGCAGCTGTTGTAGCCGCGACCATAACCTGTGTCCACCTCACACAGGTACAGACCCGAGTCCTCAGTCCTGAGTCTGGACAGCTGGAGTCTGATTCGTCCTTCTCTGAGGGCGTCTTTGTCACTCTGGACTCGTCCTGAAAACTTTTTGTCCTGATCCTCTGAGAACTCGACACCATCAAAAAGATGATAAAAAGTCCAGTATTTATGGCCATTATTCAGGATACAGAAGACCTTCAGTGCTGAGATGGACGTGTCTGGTTTGGTGGTGAACGTCCACTCCAGTGTGATGTTGTGGTTCTCCTCTGCCTGATAGGAGCTCTGTGTCACATCCACTACAAATGATCCTGTTGAGGAGACAGAGAGGAGCAGACACACAACTTTATACAACATCAGAACTTTTTTTTCCTGACATGCTCCTGTCCATATTGTACATTACTGACATACATGTGAAATTTCAAACTAATTGAAAATCTTATTGTTTGCTGAGGATACAAACTTGGTTTGACTATAATAAATCAACATTGAAACTGAGTACAAACAAAATTGATAATATTTGGGAATCCCACATATTTGACCAATAGAAAATAAATATATATATATACATAAATACATATACACACACATGTACACACGCACGCACACACATACACACACACGCAGTATTGTCCCATTAGACTTCCTTGAATTATATATTGTGTAAGTGTGGGGAAACACATACATTCTGCAAAGAAGAGCAATAAGGATAATAAGTAAAACCACTTCAAGAGAACCAGCAAATCCACTTTTCCTTAAATGTAATATTCTTAAATTTAAAGACTTGGTTGACGTCAGAACTGCACAATGTACAAAGCAGCAAATAAATCTTTGTCCCACAACATTCAGAACTTGTTCCAAATAAGACCAAATACTCATGACCTGGTAGGAATGCTTATGTTAAGCAAGACAGTAGCAAGGACTACATTAAAATATCCCAGCATTAAATTTGGTCTGCGAAATAAACCGTGCAGCTTGTGAATACAAAGCTGTTGAAGTAGTGAGCTGCATTTTATTGCTTTCAATTCTTTGTAGGAAAATGTGAAATGGATGCAGTGGTTTATTGAAATGTGTGCCAACATTCATGGAAATACAGTAAATAAGGTAAACACAGAGTCTGTGCTAATCCAATGAACTAGAACGTAATAGAAACGTTATTTACCTTTAACAAAATCCAAGTGAAGAATTGAAGTCCACAGTGGGACCACAAGGAAAGGCATGAAATCCATGATGTCATCTTCTTAACAATCTGTGGGGATCCAGATCTTCTTCTTCATTTTCACATTCAGGCTGCAGACAAAAATATAACTGTTACATCTCAACACACAGACATGCTGCATGTTCAGCAGCATGTCAGCCGCTACGATACTGACCAACTACTAATGTTAGCTGGTGGCTGCGAGCAACAACACCAACAACCAACAGAAATCTACTAAGTTCAAGAGTGAGGGGAATCCTGAGCAACACCTAAAAATCTCTAAAACGATTGAAAACTAAACTGAAATCAGGAAAATACAACACAGTGAGCAGCATGCAGAGATATTTTACAGGAACATGCTTTAGAAATCACCACAAACCATCATAAATCTGTTTTTATTTATTCTGAACAGGAAAGTGTGGTTAAAAAATGGCAAAATCAGACAAAAATCAAATGTTGCTGGATTAAAAAAAACTAAGTTTTTCTTTTCTAAATGAAATTCTGTGTAAGAAACTGACTGAACCTCTGTTACCTGGAAACATCATCACGGTTTTCCAGCAGAGAAGATTTTACCAACTGTGTTTGCAGGAGCAGCTGACGTCTTCATCTCTGATAAACAGCACATTAGTGGGAAAAGCTTAAACAAATGGTTGGAATTCAGTTGAATCCAGTGACGTCTGTATAGATATTTATCTCTAGGACAGAAAAGTCTGACCCCTCAGACTTCATTCAAAAATGTGGGTGTTTGATGGAGAGTTGCGGTTAGTGAGAGTTTGGAGACCGTTTGGAGGTTTATGAGAGTGAAGAGAGAAAGTCAGGAGAGAATGGAGCCGGCTAAGAAGAGGAGGATGTCCTCCCCTGTGTGGGAACATTTTGATCTTATTCCTCCCAACAAGGTATGTAAATTTCTACAGAAGATGTATTTTCATAATACTGATGGTGCAATACAATTTGTGTTAAGCTGTCTTGACTTTTGTACAAGGTGAAGTGTTTGCTATGTGCCAGGGAGCTGGGATATAACAACAACACCTCATCCATGCTTAGGCACTACAGAGCTTTGCATGAGAATAAGGGGAACACCAATGGAGCAAGACCAGGTGAGCCATCAAATGCAATGATAATATAGCATGCAGTAATGTTACTAAATGATATAACAATATTATACAACTGTTATAAGTTACGTGTGTGATATTTATATTTGTGCTTTGTCTTTATTGTCTTTCCTCAGGAGAACAATCTCAAATAGATGAAGACCTGGTTAGCATGGTGATTGAGGACTTCCAGCCATTTAGCATTGTGGAGGACAAAGGATTCAAAAGATTTGTTAAATCATTAAATCCTAGCTATGTTCTCCCCACTAAAAAGGTCATAAAAGCAGTGAAAATTGAGTTTTTACAGAATAAAATGTGAACAGGCAGGACTGAGGCTCAGTGTGTAGCTGTCCATACCTCAACGTTACAAAAGCACAACCACTGTCCACACCCAACCACACCTCACCTCACAGTAAATAATCATTTTCCATACTGCCAGTATAAATATACACAGTATACTGCCATCACTACAATATACATGTTTTACACACTCCTTTTGTTGTTGACATTTACAGGCTGTGTGCAAAAGGCCACACTCTTCAAATTCATGCCAGCTATTATTTTTACGTCCAGTAGGTGTCCTGCTAGAGCAAATGAAGCTTCAAGAAGCTTTGCACTGGGGTGAACCAGTTGGATGAAAAGCTTCAGTGCTTCATGAAGCTTCATCTGCCAATCACTAGCAGAGACTGACGGGGCGACTCGGACTTCCTCCGCTCCTAAATGCGACTGCTAAGTGGCTGTCAGGGAGACGATCTTATTAAGACGTCATGCGTAATTTTGGGGCGTGTCATTGGTCGCCATGAGGACACAACAAAAACATTCCCAGATCTCTTTTGGTTTATCCAGTTGCTAAAGTCCCACACCTCCTGTTTGTGGCTCTGGGACTGAGGTTTACTGGGTTTGCGCCCTGTGTCATGAAACAGAATAACTGAAGCTGTGTTGTAATCACCAGTGACATAGTAGCGTGTAGTGTAGTCTAACAGAGTTAGAAAACAGCTTAATGAATTTCCTCAAAATTGATGTGGACAAATACCGCAACTCCATTGTTACTCCAGGTCCCAAATCGCTGCACAGTGCATGCCTCAGCAAAAGAAAATAATCCCAAGATGGAGAATTAAATGTGCAGTTGTATCACACACTGTTGATGACGACTGTGCGCTGTTATCTTTGTACCAGTTGCCAGAGTAAAGAGGGAACCCAGGTAATGTTCCCTCTAATTTTTCATGTATCTGAGCGAATACACAAACTCCCTGAGCGGTCCTTTGGACCACTGTGAGCAACAGCAGACGTGTGCACTGTGGTCACGCCAGCATCAAATCCATCCAGGTTGCACGGTTTATTGAAATAATCAAATTACAGCATTTACATTTATGTTAGACTACTTTTAATTAACTGCTTTAGCCCACTTACAATGAAAATTAAAAAAAATCTTGTTCATGACCTGTGTAGTATGTTAACACTGTTGGAAGTAAAAATAACTTGAACTCCAATTTTGAAAACACGTGTTTAAAAAAAAACTTATTAAAAAAAACAAAAACAAAAAACTGTCATATGCTGTAGGAGTGTCTGAAACTGCAGTTCACTGAACAAAAGTTCAGTGAACTTTTGTGCTGTCGCTCCCGTGTCGACCTTCTTCTCAGTTTTGGACTCATGCTCATGAGTTTTGCATTTGGGTCCTTATCTGCCTGCACAGAGCTAGTTCATGATAGCATCAATGCAAAAAGGGCATAAACACAAAGCGCGGACCTGCCAAAACATCAGAATCAGTGAGATGTCGCCTTTCTCACCCGACGGCACGGACACGATCAGGGCTGAAAGCCAACAGCTTTCCAAAACTGAGTCCAGAAATATACAAAAACAGTTCAAAACAAAAAAATGCTGGAGTCCAAGGAGGCAGTGTCCATAGAGATCAGAAGGTCGACGTGGGAGCGACAGCACAAAAGTTCACAGTTCAGCTGTTCCTGGGTGGAAGACGGCGGTGACTCCACATCTCGTTGGCATTCAGATAAAGAGCTTTGTAGTCTTAAAAACTCAATGCACTAAAGCACTAAAACATCTTTGTGTAATAAACTTCATATTAAACCTTTGGGGTCCAGGGTCCAAAACAAAATATCCATCAAGGGCACAGGAGCACAGGGAACAGTCCAAAACCGTCCAGGGTCCAAAACAAAATATCCATCAAGGGCACAGGAGCACAGGGAACAGTCCAAAACCAAATGTCCACCAACAAGACAGCAGCTCAAGGAACAGTTCATTATACGCTATTATAAGTTCAGGGGGTTGGCCCCCGGGGGCCGATGGCTCAATAGCTCATAATTGGTCTTCTGTAAATATATTGAAGGTCTTCACCCTCTCCACCAGAATCCCGCTGATGTATAATTGGGGGTCCTGGTGAAGAGCGTGTACAAGAGTGGACTGAGCACACAGCCTTGGGGAGTCACTGTGCTCACCATCTTTGTACCTGATGTCATTGTACCAACTCTGACTGACTGAGGTCTGCCTGTAAGGAAGTCAAGTCAAGTCAAGTAAGCCTACAGTGGCTTGCAAAAGTATTCGGCCCCCTTTAACTTTTCCACATTTTGTCACATTACAGCCACAAACATGAATCAATTTTATTGGAATTCCACATGAAAGACCAACACAAAGTGGTGCACACGTGAGAAGTGGAACAAAAATCATACATGATTCCAAACATTTTTTACAAATAAATAACTGCAAAGTGGGGTGTGCATAATTATTCAGCCCCCTGAGTCAATACTTTGAAGAACCACCTTTTGCTGCAATTACAGCTGCCAGTCTTTTGGGGTATATCTCTACCAGCTTTGCACATCTAGAGACTGAAATCCTTGCCCATTCTCATCAGAAGCTGAAGTTCATTCAGTAAACAGATGTGACAGAACAGCTGGATGTCTGTCAGTAATCAGCAGCTGATGTGAAACGTGAAGAAAAAAAAAACTTAAATAATAAATAAAATAAAAAAATGAAATAATACAGACAGCATGAACATCTCTTCAATTTGTTATGAATACACTGTTACCATAAAACAATCTACAGCACAAAATATAAACCATTTAGAAATCATAATAAAAATCAAAGTTGGTGGAAGCAGGTCTTGATTTAGGAGATTGCTGCCATCTACTGGCTGATCTGCAGTTATGCTGCTTGATGAGACCCCTGAAGTTCTCAGAACATTTTATGTGCTGTCCAGTATCTGCTGCACCACCCATGGGAAGTATTTCAAGCATCAGTGACTTCAAAGTTTGTCTCCTTCAGTCTCACAGAAACATAAAGGATCAACTAATTTAATTACTTTATATTAACAAGGTTAAATATATTGCATAGTTTAGAATATAACATATATTTAAACACTGTAGTGCAAAAAAAGATATTCACCAATAGGGCTGCCACAATTAGTCGACTATTAAAAATGTCGACAACTAATTTAATTTGTCATTTGAAGCTTTGTAAAATCCTGAAAGACACAGGAATAAGTAGTAGGATTTAAGAGTGTAATAACCAACTGAAACAGAAGAGGGCAGCACTGCATGCCAGCTTTTAAATCCCAAAGAAGAAGAAGAAGCAGCGTCCGGTTTCATACCTGTGTCCAAATTTAGCGGCCTGGGTCAGACCCAGGGTCCCTGACAGAGACAATCTGAAAATTTCATTAAAAGCTTAATAATAGTGATGGCCCGCTTGAAGCTGAAGCTCCGGTGCGTGTGTCAAAAAAATCAACACACTGCTTCAGAAGCACTGTATCGAAGCTTGATTCGCTTGGCCAGAGTCACGTGATCAGTGACGTCCGAAGCTTCATTTAGAACCTAACTGCTTCGGTATCTGATTCAATGGTTTATAAGGAAGCGAATCATTCGTGGGATTTGTGGTGTTTTGATGGTGACAGATAGCGAACCACTGATCATTCTACTGAGAGATTTAGAGCCAGCGAGGAATAGAGGAGGTTCTGTTGTGTGGGAGTATTTTGAGTTGATTTTTGTCAATCGGGTGGGTTTTCCAGCTTTGTGTTCTGGCCGTTTGCTTTTGTTTTGTGCGTGTTTATTATATCTGAAAACGGGAAAAAGGTAAAATGTCAAAAATCTGCTTCCATAATATAAATATCATTAAATAACTTTAGAAAACTTCCATTTGACTGTTTACATGTAATGTTGTAAAAAAAATATTTTATTGTTTAATTAATCTGAAAATGTTAGTCTGCCAAATGTGCAGCAACTGAATGTATTTATTCTCTTTAGCTGATAGTTTGTGGGGCCCAGTTAGACTGTATAACTGCATCTCTACCAGTTTCTCTGCACTCCAGCCTCCTCTGTGCCACATGAAGGGATGTCCCTTAATGCAGGAGAAATTATCTCCACGAAAAGCAACAGGTTCGGCCATCGCACACTAGAACAAATTCGCCTCTTAAATAAAAATGAAAAAAGGTTACCTTAAATGCATCATGTTTTTAATTTGCAAGTTCATAAGCATTTTGATAAGCATCCTGAAACATTGCATAAACAAGCATAAGCAGAAACATTGTTTCAGTGACAAGATATAGGCGGCAATCACTTTTTGGCAGGCTTAAAATGGCATATTATGGGTATTAATGATCCTTTAAAAGTTATTCAGGATTTCTTAGAGACTGTTTGGGATATGATGTGCCACATATCATCCTTTTGGATGATACCCAACAAGTTTGAAGCCGAAATATTGTTTCAGTGACAAGTTATAGGCCACAATCTCTTTTTGGTAGCGCTAAAATGCCATGTTCTCAGTCGTTATTCTGAACAAACAAGAAAGAGTCATGGTGATACTGGCACAATAGGTCTTTATTGTTTTAACTACTATTCGACAGTCTTATAACAAATATGAACAACGAGAGTAGACATACTAAACCTGTGGGCATTAATTATTCCATCGTGATGCGTGTAGTCATTCGTGAATGCGATACACACTGAAAGCAACCTTCTGATAAGCGTCATAATTCGGTTACAAGAAACGTTAAAGCTCCATAAATGCATACCTTTGCCTAATAACAAAGGCATAAATGTGTTTGGGTTTTTCCCCCCCCCCCACGTTATATCAGTTGCACGGAAGTAGCTGGCAACGCAAGTAATCCGGGCGCTGCAGCTTTAAGCAGCTGCGCGCGCTCCCGCGGACGGCAATCAGTTTCTGGCAGACAATCACTTTTTGGCACAACACCGGGAACGAGCTCACAAAGAGCACGCGCATTTTTTCCGGTCCGGAGCTGTAGGAGAAACACAAGTTAACTCAGAGACACAGACTGATGCGACAAAACCAGTAAGTAGGTGTACAGCGCACACTGTAGTGTGTAGCACACAGGAGTATTAGCTTATTACGTACACGTTGGTAAGCTGTCTTGTTGCAACTGACGAACTGAAACAAACGAGCGTGCTGTGTGTGCAACAGCGCGACAAACATTACCTGTCCTTTTATTAACTGCACAAGTAGTGCTGGTCACAGCTGCTGGCTACCTGTGTAAGGCTGTCATGGGTCTGTAGCTCTGTCACCGTTTTAGGGAACATATTTAGTTTTAAAGTATTTAGAACATATTTAGTTTTAAAGTAAGTTTCCGGGCTTTTCCTGCCTTTCTGGAGGGATTATATTTCACTAAAAACGATCTAATATGCATGCCCACATAATTATGCATTATTATAATTATGATATATTAAAAACACACGCTGTATTTTAAAGAACATACATTAAGAAGCAGATTATATTAGATTTATATTTTAAATAAGACAAAAGTTGGATTTTACAGCAGTAAAATGATTGTATCTCTACAGTTTAAAAATGTAATAAGCTTTGCCCTGCACAGAGTGGATAGTGAAACAAATGGAATCATCATAATGACATTATTTCATATTTATTACTTCCCCCTCCTCTTTGCTTTATTATTGTAGCTCTAGTAATAAATAACAATGTAAGGATTCTGGATCAGCACCATGATGCCCATAGTATATACAGTATTCTGAAGAAGGTCTAAAATGTCACTGTGTGTGCGTGTGTGTGTTTTATTTAGATGGATTTTTAAAAAAAAATATTACTCAGGATATAACATTGTGCAGACATGCCTGGTAAGGACATGAGGAGGAAACAGCAGGAGGTGTGTGAGGCTACTAAAGGCAGTGCTATAACATTTTTCTGTCATCATTTTATTATAGATTAAGTGCAGGAGTTGTTAGGTGTGGATAATTAGATTATAGTTTATTGCAATAGCAAGTTGTGCCTTGTTCTCACATAGACAGCAAGTGGAGAATGATATATGAAATGATGGGATGGAAGGAAGAAGAGAAGCAAAGAGTGATTCACAGGCAGAGCCTAAATTATTTCTCACAGTTTTTTGTTGCCTTATGGTTCCAAGCGCTGTCACCAATCTTTGCATTTTGTTATTATCTCATGACACTTGTTTAATCAGCTACCATCTCTCCTGTGGACTTTTTAATGTCTACAGTCTCAGATCAACACAGCCCTGCCCTCCAGCACTATCAGCAGCAACATTGTACCCATCAGGTAAAACATCGGCTACGTTTGCTTTGCCTTGTTGCCCATATTAGATTCTTGATGAATGTGTGTTGTTGTTATTCAGCCTGGTTCAATGTGCCCCTTTTTAACTTTGAGCACCCGCCCCTTTAAACCTCTCTGCACAGCCCTGCCACACGGCAAAGGAAAATTGATAATAGTTAATTTGGCTGATTTGATTCATAAAATGTTATTAAACTGCAGCTCAGAGTAACGTTTAAAATATCCGCTTACCCTGAACCAGAGTCCACACGCTGAAAGCCGAGCACAGGATAGAAGTCCACAGGAACGAAGAGTCCTCAAAGAACGAGTTGTACACAGACATGGTGGATAAAGTACACAGTCTGAATGAATGAATGAATGAATGAATGAAGGCTCCTCTCGACTGTGTTTCTGCCTCCTGCTCCCGAATATTCTCTCTGACACATTTTCTCTCCGCCGGTTGCTCAAATACTCTCAGTGTGTTTTGGAAATATGGGCGGATCTAAACTCCACCCCTCTCTGTGTTGATTGGCTTAAAATGACATAGCCAATACGCTTTTCCGGGTTAACTGGTATGCTTGGTGTTTCCTTGGCAATATTTGTTTACAGTTCTAGATTTTTCTTTTCTTTTTTTTTTTTAAATTGCGGTCAGCGATTTGTCATGTGATTTTTGTTTTCAGAAAAACATCTTTGTCATGACAGAGTGAATTGTTGTTAAATGTCACCTGACAACGAATGATTATAATAAAACAGTAAAAAAAGAAAAAAAAAGTACATGTATATATAAGTATATATCAAAAGGAGGGATTTTCCAGACCAAAAAGGCTAGGCAGCGCCTGTATCACCTACGACAACTGAGGAAGTTCAGGGTCTCTCCAAAGATCCTCAGGCTTTTCTATACAGGAGCTGCTGCACATTCACCCAGTGTATATATATATATATATATATATATATATATATATATATATATATATATATTATATATATATATATATATATATATATAATGTTCTTCCTCTACACCCCCCCCCCCCCCAAATTTTTGCACATATCGAGGAGCGTGTCCGGCTACATTTCACTGTGTGTTATACTTGTATAACTATGCATGTGACAAATAAAGAACCTTGTACCTTGAACCTGGGATGTCACAACAATGAATCACCGGTTTACAAAGAGATAACAAATGTCTTGTTGCATTTCTTGTTTGGTTTGCGTAACTATTACTATGTGGAGGTAGAAAACGCAAAGTGTTTCTACAGACAAAAGCAAAACAGTGAATTCAAACAAAATAAGAAATTGGGGAAAATTAACAAACAATTAAAACAACACATATTTTGTAGTAAATACCAAGTAAAGGCTTGAAAAAACGTTTTATCACACCATCCCTTTTTTGAGGGAAAGAAAACAAACAAACAAACAAACAAAAGAATCTGCTGGCTGTAAATTGCTAATGCTACCCAGTCATATAAGTGTTAAGGCCAATATGTGACCTGTCTCCCACTGTGACACAAACTTCAATACAAGAGCAGTGAATTTAGGCCAAATGTGTATTTTTATTACAAACTAACCACAGTCTGTCCAGCTTAATTCAGTTTTTATACAAATAAATACGTTTACATAAATATGTAACTGTTTTATGCACCGTACAAACAGTATAAACAGTTCCTGTTATTACTGTGCCCAACCTGCAGTATGTTCCCCAACCACCAGGGGGAGCTGGTGGAGCAGAGCTGAAAATGATTAACAGATTAAATGCCATGCTGAGGCTGTCATTTTTAGCATCTACATGGATGTTAAAATCACCCACAATAATTATTTTATCTGAGCTGAGAACTAAATCAGATATAAAGTCTGAGAAATCAGAGAGAAACTCTGTAAGGCCCAGGTGGACGATAGATGATAACAAGTAAGACTGGTTTCTGAGTTTCAACATCAGCAGCAGTACTCTTGGCAAAGTGTGTAGTTCTTGGGACCAAACCTGTTGCTGCTGGGATGTTGTTCAACGTCACATTCTTTGTGGGGTACCAAAATATGGAGATGGAGAAGTCCATCCCACTGCTGCTTTATCTATCTCCAGTCCAGTGTCATCTTCTGTTTCTTTTCTACCTACCAAAAGTTAACCCACTGATTAAAATGTTATCCAAGTGTGAGTGTGCGAGTTGGAAAAAGACAAGGACAAAAGACAAAGGGGGCGCACACAAGTCAAAACATAAATGAAGAGTTCACAGAGTAGGCCAGAAATGGGACAAGATCTAGGGCCAGTGACAGAGGCCTCTGCCCCGAGATGTGAGGGCTGGCTGGGAGGCTAGCATCGGAGACCCTCAAATGGCTCTACTGGACACCAGAACACCTCAGGCATTATGAACGATGGCGGGACAACTCTCTCGACTCTCAGTCATGTGGAATAAAAACCCACGTGAAACAAGAAACTATTCTTCCCAGACTGTCTCGCCTAAGCATTTATCCTCCCTCGCACATTTTCTCATCCATTATTCTGTAATGTTGCCTAAAGTTAAGTAAAATTATAATGCATGGGAAAAACAGGAGTAGTGTCACTTTTGTGAGCAATCATATTTTACTGTAAGTCTTATTAGTAATATGAGTGTTTTCACCATAGAGGCTGTGAGGGAAGCAGGGAGGGTCACAGATTGTCTTTAAATTGCATGCAAAGCGAGGAAAACTAGCTCGCCACAGAGCGAGAAACTGTACAGGACATGTAAATTCCAAAAAAAACAAAGCTTCAGATGGTTCTGCTTCAAATGGTGTAAAAAAGCACGTGTGAGACCAATGATTTTAAAATAGATATTCACAGAGAATTGAATATGAGTACACACACACAGTCACTGTATTCATATAAAAAATAACTTTATTTAAATCCATCCGAGAATGAACTTTATATAAAATCTTCAAAACTGTGAACAGTCCCAGTATCCATCTGTACACAACAGAACAGATGCACAAAGACACACAAAGACACACAACTTTAATTCAGTGCAGAAGCAGTGGCTCTTTCAGTCTGTGAAACACACAAGACAACAGTGGTAATGAAATATGACCAGTTTGATGAGGCGTGCAACACTTTTAATTAGAACTGGAACATTTGTACAAAGTTTCTACACAAAAGCAAAAGAAAATGAAAGTCAAGCCTTAACGACAAATGAGCTGAAATAAATGTAAGGTGCAGTTAATAAAGTGCTAAAGCAGGGAACGAAAAACACAAATTAAAATAAGCAAAAATAATAAAAGGCAGATAAAGGCCTTTTTTTGTAAATATTCACCTACCCAGCAAACATTTTGATGTTGAATAACTTGTTTTTTGTTTGTTTGTTTGTTTGTTTGTTTTTTGTTTTTTATCCTGGTTAGAAAAAAATGTTCCAAACTTAAATTTGAACTAAGTTGTAGACATTACAGACATCATTTTG
>NC_140543.1:39896227-39957654 GCF_057382185.1 Mchenga conophoros | reverse complement strand
GAGAGATCTTATAGAACTCAAGGTTCCCGTGCTGGGAAAACAGGTTTTGCAGCTGTTTGAGCTAAGATTTCCAAGTTATTCACATAATGAAAACTATACTTTGTTTCGGTCGAGTTCCCCATTCAAATGCATGTAACAGTGAGAAACGCACTGTCTTGGCGAAAGAAAGCGTTTTTGTACAACTTCATAGAAATAGCTGTAACTTTTGATAGAAGACTCGGATACACATGTTTATGGCTTTATCTTATAGAACTCAAGGTTCCCGTGCTGGGAAAACAGGTTTTGCAGCTGTTTGAGCTAAGATTTCCAAGTTATTCACATAATGAAAACCTATACTTTGTTTCGGTCGAGTTCCCCATTCAAATGCATGTAACAGTGAGAAACGCACTGTCTTGGCGAAAGAAAGCGTTTTTGTACAACTTCATAGAAATAGCTGTAACTTTTGATAGAAGACTCGGATACACATGTTTATGGCTTTATCTTATAGAACTCAAGGTTCCCGTGCTGGGAAAACAGGTTTTGCAGCTGTTTGAGCTAAGATTTCCAAGTTATTCACATAATGAAAACCTATACTTTGTTTCGGTCGAGATCCCCATTCAAATGCATGTAACAGTGAGAAACGCACTGTCTTGGCGAAAGAAAGCGTTTTTGTACAACTTCATAGAAATAGCTGTAACTTTTGATAGAAGACTCGGATACACATGTTTATGGCTTTATCTTATAGAACTCAAGGTTCCCGTGCTGGGAAAACAGGTTTTGCAGCTGTTTGAGCTAAGATTTCCAAGTTATTCACATAATGAAAACCTATACTTTGTTTCGGTCGAGATCCCCATTCAAATGCATGTAACAGTGAGAAACGCACTGTCTTGGCGAAAGAAAGCGTTTTTGTACAACTTCATAGAAATAGCTGTAACTTTTGATAGAAGACTCGGATACACATGTTTATGGCTTTATCTTATAGAACTCAAGGTTCCCGTGCTGGGAAAACAGGTTTTGCAGCTGTTTGAGCTAAGATTTCCAAGTTATTCACATAATGAAAACCTATACTTTGTTTCGGTCGAGTTCCCCATTCAAATGCATGTAACAGTGAGAAACGCACTGTCTTGGCGAAAGAAAGCGTTTTTGTACAACTTCATAGAAATAGCTGTAACTTTTGATAGAAGACTCGGATACACATGTTTATGGCTTTATCTTATAGAACTCAAGGTTCCCGTGCTGGGAAAACAGGTTTTGCAGCTGTTTGAGCTAAGATTTCCAAGTTATTCACATAATGAAAACCTATACTTTGTTTCGGTCGAGTTCCCCATTCAAATGCATGTAACAGTGAGAAACGCACTGTCTTGGCGAAAGAAAGCGTTTTTGTACAACTTCATAGAAATAGCTGTAACTTTTGATAGAAGACTCGGATACACATGTTTATGGCTTTATCTTATAGAACTCAAGGTTCCCGTGCTGGGAAAACAGGTTTTGCAGCTGTTTGAGCTAAGATTTCCAAGTTATTCACATAATGAAAACCTATACTTTGTTTCGGTCGAGTTCCCCATTCAAATGCATGTAACAGTGAGAAACGCACTGTCTTGGCGAAAGAAAGCGTTTTTGTACAACTTCATAGAAATAGCTGTAACTTTTGATAGAAGACTCGGATACACATGTTTATGGCTTTATCTTATAGAACTCAAGGTTCCCGTGCTGGGAAAACAGGTTTTGCAGCTGTTTGAGCTAAGATTTCCAAGTTATTCACATAATGAAAACCTATACTTTGTTTCGGTCGAGTTCCCCATTCAAATGCATGTAACAGTGAGAAACGCACTGTCTTGGCGAAAGAAAGCGTTTTTGTACAACTTCATAGAAATAGCTGTAACTTTTGATAGAAGACTCGGATACACATGTTTATGGCTTTATCTTATAGAACTCAAGGTTCCCGTGCTGGGAAAACAGGTTTTGCAGCTGTTTGAGCTAAGATTTCCAAGTTATTCACATAATGAAAACCTATACTTTGTTTCGGTCGAGATCCCCATTCAAATGCATGTAACAGTGAGAAACGCACTGTCTTGGCGAAAGAAAGCGTTTTTGTACAACTTCATAGAAATAGCTGTAACTTTTGATAGAAGACTCGGATACACATGTTTATGGCTTTATCTTATAGAACTCAAGGTTCCCGTGCTGGGAAAACAGGTTTTGCAGCTGTTTGAGCTAAGATTTCCAAGTTATTCACATAATGAAAACCTATAGTTTGTTTCGGTCGAGATCCCCATTCAAATGCATGTAACAGTGAGAAACGCACTGTCTTGGCGAAAGAAAGCGTTTTTGTACAACTTCATAGAAATAGCTGTAACTTTTGATAGAAGACTCGGATACACATGTTTATGGCTTTATCCTATAGAACTCAAGGTTCCCGTGCTGGGAAAACAGGTTTTGCAGCTGTTTGAGCTAAGATTTCCAAGTTATTCACATAATGAAAACCTATACTTTGTTTCGGTCGAGTTCCCCATTCAAATGCATGTAACAGTGAGAAACGCACTGTCTTGGCGAAAGAAAGCGTTTTTGTACAACTTCATAGAAATAGCTGTAACTTTTGATAGAAGACTCGGATACACATGTTTATGGCTTTATCTTATAGAACTCAAGGTTCCCGTGCTGGGAAAACAGGTTTTGCAGCTGTTTGAGCTAAGATTTCCAAGTTATTCACATAATGAAAACCTATACTTTGTTTCGGTCGAGATCCCCATTCAAATGCATGTAACAGTGAGAAACGCACTGTCTTGGCGAAAGAAAGCGTTTTTGTACAACTTCATAGAAATAGCTGTAACTTTTGATAGAAGACTCGGATACACATGTTTATGGCTTTATCTTATAGAACTCAAGGTTCCCGTGCTGGGAAAACAGGTTTTGCAGCTGTTTGAGCTAAGATTTCCAAGTTATTCACATAATGAAAACCTATACTTTGTTTCGGTCGAGTTCCCCATTCAAATGCATGTAAACAGTGAGAAACGCACTGTCTTGGCGAAAGAAAGCGTTTTTGTACAACTTCATAGAAATAGCTGTAACTTTTGATAGAAGACTCGGATACACATGTTTATGGCTTTATCTTTTAGAACTCAAGGTTCCCGTGCTGGGAAAACAGGTTTTGCAGCTGTTTGAGCTAAGATTTCCAAGTTATTCACATAATGAAAACCTATACTTTGTTTCGGTCGAGATCCCCATTCAAATGCATGTAACAGTGAGAAACGCACTGTCTTGGCGAAAGAAAGCGTTTTTGTACAACTTCATAGAAATAGCTGTAACTTTTGATAGAAGACTCGGATACACATGTTTATGGCTTTATCTTATAGAACTCAAGGTTCCTGTGCTGGGAAAACAGGTTTTGCAGCTGTTTGAGCTAAGATTTCCAAGTTATTCACATAATGAAAACCTATACTTTGTTTCGGTCGAGATCCCCATTCAAATGCATGTAACAGTGAGAAACGCACTGTCTTGGCGAAAGAAAGCGTTTTTGTACAACTTCATAGAAATAGCTGTAACTTTTGATAGAAGACTCGGATACACATGTTTATGGCTTTATCTTATAGAACTCAAGGTTCCCGTGCTGGGAAAACAGGTTTTGCAGCTGTTTGAGCTAAGATTTCCAAGTTATTCACATAATGAAAACCTATACTTTGTTTCGGTCGAGTTCCCCATTCAAATGCATGTAACAGTGAGAAACGCACTGTCTTGGCGAAAGAAAGCGTTTTTGTACAACTTCATAGAAATAGCTGTAACTTTTGATAGAAGACTCGGATACACATGTTTATGGCTTTATCTTTTAGAACTCAAGGTTCCCGTGCTGGGAAAACAGGTTTTGCAGCTGTTTGAGCTAAGATTTCCAAGTTATTCACATAATGAAAACCTATACTTTGTTTCGGTCGAGATCCCCATTCAAATGCATGTAACAGTGAGAAACGCACTGTCTTGGCGAAAGAAAGCGTTTTTGTACAACTTCATAGAAATAGCTGTAACTTTTGATAGAAGACTCGGATACACATGTTTATGGCTTTATCTTATAGAACTCAAGGTTCCCGTGCTGGGAAAACAGGTTTTGCAGCTGTTTGAGCTAAGATTTCCAAGTTATTCACATAATGAAAACCTATACTTTGTTTCGGTCGAGATCCCCATTCAAATGCATGTAACAGTGAGAAACGCACTGTCTTGGCGAAAGAAAGCGTTTTTGTACAACTTCATAGAAATAGCTGTAACTTTTGATAGAAGACTCGGATACACATGTTTATGGCTTTATCTTATAGAACTCAAGGTTCCCGTGCTGGGAAAACAGGTTTTGCAGCTGTTTGAGCTAAGATTTCCAAGTTATTCACATAATGAAAACCTATACTTTGTTTCGGTCGAGTTCCCCATTCAAATGCATGTAACAGTGAGAAACGCACTGTCTTGGCGAAAGAAAGCGTTTTTGTACAACTTCATAGAAATAGCTGTAACTTTTGATAGAAGACTCGGATACACATGTTTATGGCTTTATCTTATAGAACTCAAGGTTCCCGTGCTGGGAAAACAGGTTTTGCAGCTGTTTGAGCTAAGATTTCCAAGTTATTCACATAATGAAAACCTATACTTTGTTTCGGTCGAGATCCCCATTCAAATGCATGTAACAGTGAGAAACGCACTGTCTTGGCGAAAGAAAGCGTTTTTGTACAACTTCATAGAAATAGCTGTAACTTTTGATAGAAGACTCGGATACACATGTTTATGGCTTTATCTTATAGAACTCAAGGTTCCCGTGCTGGGAAAACAGGTTTTGCAGCTGTTTGAGCTAAGATTTCCAAGTTATTCACATAATGAAAACCTATACTTTGTTTCGGTCGAGATCCCCATTCAAATGCATGTAACAGTGAGAAACGCACTGTCTTGGCGAAAGAAAGCGTTTTTGTACAACTTCATAGAAATAGCTGTAACTTTTGATAGAAGACTCGGATACACATGTTTATGGCTTTATCTTATAGAACTCAAGGTTCCCGTGCTGGGAAAACAGGTTTTGCAGCTGTTTGAGCTAAGATTTCCAAGTTATTCACATAATGAAAACCTATACTTTGTTTCGGTCGAGTTCCCCCATTCAAATGCATGTAACAGTGAGAAACGCACTGTCTTGGCGAAAGAAAGCGTTTTTGTACAACTTCATAGAAATAGCTGTAACTTTTGATAGAAGACTCGGATACACATGTTTATGGCTTTATCTTATAGAACTCAAGGTTCCCGTGCTGGGAAAACAGGTTTTGCAGCTGTTTGAGCTAAGATTTCCAAGTTATTCACATAATGAAAACCTATACTTTGTTTCGGTCGAGTTCCCCATTCAAATGCATGTAACAGTGAGAAACGCACTGTCTTGGCGAAAGAAAGCGTTTTTGTACAACTTCATAGAAATAGCTGTAACTTTTGATAGAAGACTCGGATACACATGTTTATGGCTTTATCTTATAGAACTCAAGGTTCCCGTGCTGGGAAAACAGGTTTTGCAGCTGTTTGAGCTAAGATTTCCAAGTTATTCACATAATGAAAACCTATACTTTGTTTCGGTCGAGATCCCCATTCAAATGCATGTAACAGTGAGAAACGCACTGTCTTGGCGAAAGAAAGCGTTTTTGTACAACTTCATAGAAATAGCTGTAACTTTTGATAGAAGACTCGGATACACATGTTTATGGCTTTATCTTATAGAACTCAAGGTTCCCGTGCTGGGAAAACAGGTTTTGCAGCTGTTTGAGCTAAGATTTCCAAGTTATTCACATAATGAAAACCTATACTTTGTTTCGGTCGAGATCCCCATTCAAATGCATGTAACAGTGAGAAACGCACTGTCTTGGCGAAAGAAAGCGTTTTTGTACAACTTCATAGAAATAGCTGTAACTTTTGATAGAAGACTCGGATACACATGTTTATGGCTTTATCTTATAGAACTCAAGGTTCCCGTGCTGGGAAAACAGGTTTTGCAGCTGTTTGAGCTAAGATTTCCAAGTTATTCACATAATGAAAACCTATACTTTGTTTCGGTCGAGATCCCCATTCAAATGCATGTAACAGTGAGAAACGCACTGTCTTGGCGAAAGAAAGCGTTTTTGTACAACTTCATAGAAATAGCTGTAACTTTTGATAGAAGACTCGGATACACATGTTTATGGCTTTATCTATAGAACTCAAGGTTCCCGTGCTGGGAAAACAGGTTTTGCAGCTGTTTGAGCTAAGATTTCCAAGTTATTCACATAATGAAAACCTATACTTTGTTTCGGTCGAGTTCCCCATTCAAATGCATGTAACAGTGAGAAACGCACTGTCTTGGCGAAAGAAAGCGTTTTTGTACAACTTCATAGAAATAGCTGTAACTTTTGATAGAAGACTCGGATACACATGTTTATGGCTTTATCTTATAGAACTCAAGGTTCCCGTGCTGGGAAAACAGGTTTTGCAGCTGTTTGAGCTAAGATTTCCAAGTTATTCACATAATGAAAACCTATACTTTGTTTCGGTCGAGATCCCCATTCAAATGCATGTAACAGTGAGAAACGCACTGTCTTGGCGAAAGAAAGCGTTTTTGTACAACTTCATAGAAATAGCTGTAACTTTTGATAGAAGACTCGGATACACATGTTTATGGCTTTATCTTATAGAACTCAAGGTTCCCGTGCTGGGAAAACAGGTTTTGCAGCTGTTTGAGCTAAGATTTCCAAGTTATTCACATAATGAAAACCTATACTTTGTTTCGGTCGAGATCCCCATTCAAATGCATGTAACAGTGAGAAACGCACTGTCTTGGCGAAAGAAAGCGTTTTTGTACAACTTCATAGAAATAGCTGTAACTTTTGATAGAAGACTCGGATACACATGTTTATGGCTTTATCTTATAGAACTCAAGGTTCCCGTGCTGGGAAAACAGGTTTTGCAGCTGTTTGAGCTAAGATTTCCAAGTTATTCACATAATGAAAACCTATACTTTGTTTCGGTCGAGATCCCCATTCAAATGCATGTAACAGTGAGAAACGCACTGTCTTGGCGAAAGAAAGCGTTTTTGTACAACTTCATAGAAATAGCTGTAACTTTTGATAGAAGACTCGGATACACATGTTTATGGCTTTATCTTATAGAACTCAAGGTTCCCGTGCTGGGAAAACAGGTTTTGCAGCTGTTTGAGCTAAGATTTCCAAGTTATTCACATAATGAAAACCTATACTTTGTTTCGGTCGAGTTCCCCATTCAAATGCATGTAACAGTGAGAAACGCACTGTCTTGGCGAAAGAAAGCGTTTTTGTACAACTTCATAGAAATAGCTGTAACTTTTGATAGAAGACTCGGATACACATGTTTATGGCTTTATCTTATAGAACTCAAGGTTCCCGTGCTGGGAAAACAGGTTTTGCAGCTGTTTGAGCTAAGATTTCCAAGTTATTCACATAATGAAAACCTATACTTTGTTTCGGTCGAGTTCCCCATTCAAATGCATGTAACAGTGAGAAACGCACTGTCTTGGCGAAAGAAAGCGTTTTTGTACAACTTCATAGAAATAGCTGTAACTTTTGATAGAAGACTCGGATACACATGTTTATGGCTTTATCTTATAGAACTCAAGGTTCCCGTGCTGGGAAAACAGGTTTTGCAGCTGTTTGAGCTAAGATTTCCAAGTTATTCACATAATGAAAACCTATACTTTGTTTCGGTCGAGATCCCCATTCAAATGCATGTAACAGTGAGAAACGCACTGTCTTGGCGAAAGAAAGCGTTTTTGTACAACTTCATAGAAATAGCTGTAACTTTTGATAGAAGACTCGGATACACATGTTTATGGCTTTATCTTATAGAACTCAAGGTTCCCGTGCTGGGAAAACAGGTTTTGCAGCTGTTTGAGCTAAGATTTCCAAGTTATTCACATAATGAAAACCTATACTTTGTTTCGGTCGAGATCCCCATTCAAATGCATGTAACAGTGAGAAACGCACTGTCTTGGCGAAAGAAAGCGTTTTTGTACAACTTCATAGAAATAGCTGTAACTTTTGATAGAAGACTCGGATACACATGTTTATGGCTTTATCTTATAGAACTCAAGGTTCCCGTGCTGGGAAAACAGGTTTTGCAGCTGTTTGAGCTAAGATTTCCAAGTTATTCACATAATGAAAACCTATACTTTGTTTCGGTCGAGATCCCCATTCAAATGCATGTAACAGTGAGAAACGCACTGTCTTGGCGAAAGAAAGCGCTTTTGTACAACTTCATAGAAATAGCTGTAACTTTTGATAGAAGACTCGGATACACATGTTTATGGCTTTATCTTATAGAACTCAAGGTTCCCGTGCTGGGAAAACAGGTTTTGCAGCTGTTTGAGCTAAGATTTCCAGTTATTCACATAATGAAAACCTATACTTTGTTTCGGTCGAGATCCCCATTCAAATGCATGTAACAGTGAGAAACGCACTGTCTTGGCGAAAGAAAGCGTTTTTGTACAACTTCATAGAAATAGCTGTAACTTTTGATAGAAGACTCGGATACACATGTTTATGGCTTTATCTTATAGAACTCAAGGTTCCCGTGCTGGGAAAACAGGTTTTGCAGCTGTTTGAGCTAAGATTTCCAAGTTATTCACATAATGAAAACCTATACTTTGTTTCGGTCGAGTTCCCCATTCAAATGCATGTAACAGTGAGAAACGCACTGTCTTGGCGAAAGAAAGCGTTTTTGTACAACTTCATAGAAATAGCTGTAACTTTTGATAGAAGACTCGGATACACATGTTTATGGCTTTATCTTATAGAACTCAAGGTTCCCGTGCTGGGAAAACAGGTTTTGCAGCTGTTTGAGCTAAGATTTCCAAGTTATTCACATAATGAAAACCTATACTTTGTTTCGGTCGAGTTCCCCATTCAAATGCATGTAACAGTGAGAAACGCACTGTCTTGGCGAAAGAAAGCGTTTTTGTACAACTTCATAGAAATAGCTGTAACTTTTGATAGAAGACTCGGATACACATGTTTATGGCTTTATCTTATAGAACTCAAGGTTCCCGTGCTGGGAAAACAGGTTTTGCAGCTGTTTGAGCTAAGATTTCCAAGTTATTCACATAATGAAAACCTATACTTTGTTTCGGTCGAGATCCCCATTCAAATGCATGTAACAGTGAGAAACGCACTGTCTTGGCGAAAGAAAGCGTTTTTGTACAACTTCATAGAAATAGCTGTAACTTTTGATAGAAGACTCGGATACACATGTTTATGGCTTTATCTTATAGAACTCAAGGTTCCCGTGCTGGGAAAACAGGTTTTGCAGCTGTTTGAGCTAAGATTTCCAAGTTATTCACATAATGAAAACCTATACTTTGTTTCGGTCGAGTTCCCCATTCAAATGCATGTAACAGTGAGAAACGCACTGTCTTGGCGAAAGAAAGCGTTTTTGTACAACTTCATAGAAATAGCTGTAACTTTTGATAGAAGACTCGGATACACATGTTTATGGCTTTATCTTATAGAACTCAAGGTTCCCGTGCTGGGAAAACAGGTTTTGCAGCTGTTTGAGCTAAGATTTCCAAGTTATTCACATAATGAAAACCTATACTTTGTTTCGGTCGAGTTCCCCATTCAAATGCATGTAACAGTGAGAAACGCACTGTCTTGGCGAAAGAAAGCGCTTTTGTACAACTTCATAGAAATAGCTGTAACTTTTGATAGAAGACTCGGATACACATGTTTATGGCTTTATCTTATAGAACTCAAGGTTCCCGTGCTGGGAAAACAGGTTTTGCAGCTGTTTGAGCTAAGATTTCCAAGTTATTCACATAATGAAAACCTATACTTTGTTTCGGTCGAGATCCCCATTCAAATGCATGTAACAGTGAGAAACGCACTGTCTTGGCGAAAGAAAGCGTTTTTGTACAACTTCATAGAAATAGCTGTAACTTTTGATAGAAGACTCGGATACACATGTTTATGGCTTTATCTTATAGAACTCAAGGTTCCCGTGCTGGGAAAACAGGTTTTGCAGCTGTTTGAGCTAAGATTTCCAAGTTATTCACATAATGAAAACCTATACTTTGTTTCGGTCGAGATCCCCATTCAAATGCATGTAACAGTGAGAAACGCACTGTCTTGGCGAAAGAAAGCGTTTTTGTACAACTTCATAGAAATAGCTGTAACTTTTGATAGAAGACTCGGATACACATGTTTATGGCTTTATCTTATAGAACTCAAGGTTCCCGTGCTGGGAAAACAGGTTTTGCAGCTGTTTGAGCTAAGATTTCCAAGTTATTCACATAATGAAAACCTATACTTTGTTTCGGTCGAGTTCCCCATTCAAATGCATGTAACAGTGAGAAACGCACTGTCTTGGCGAAAGAAAGCGTTTTTGTACAACTTCATAGAAATAGCTGTAACTTTTGATAGAAGACTCGGATACACATGTTTATGGCTTTATCTTATAGAACTCAAGGTTCCCGTGCTGGGAAAACAGGTTTTGCAGCTGTTTGAGCTAAGATTTCCAAGTTATTCACATAATGAAAACCTATACTTTGTTTCGGTCGAGATCCCCATTCAAATGCATGTAACAGTGAGAAACGCACTGTCTTGGCGAAAGAAAGCGTTTTTGTACAACTTCATAGAAATAGCTGTAACTTTTGATAGAAGACTCGGATACACATGTTTATGGCTTTATCTTATAGAACTCAAGGTTCCCGTGCTGGGAAAACAGGTTTTGCAGCTGTTTGAGCTAAGATTTCCAAGTTATTCACATAATGAAAACCTATACTTTGTTTCGGTCGAGATCCCCATTCAAATGCATGTAACAGTGAGAAACGCACTGTCTTGGCGAAAGAAAGCGTTTTTGTACAACTTCATAGAAATAGCTGTAACTTTTGATAGAAGACTCGGATACACATGTTTATGGCTTTATCTTATAGAACTCAAGGTTCCCGTGCTGGGAAAACAGGTTTTGCAGCTGTTTGAGCTAAGATTTCCAAGTTATTCACATAATGAAAACCTATACTTTGTTTCGGTCGAGATCCCCATTCAAATGCATGTAACAGTGAGAAACGCACTGTCTTGGCGAAAGAAAGCGTTTTTGTACAACTTCATAGAAATAGCTGTAACTTTTGATAGAAGACTCGGATACACATGTTTATGGCTTTATCTTATAGAACTCAAGGTTCCCGTGCTGGGAAAACAGGTTTTGCAGCTGTTTGAGCTAAGATTTCCAAGTTATTCACATAATGAAAACCTATACTTTGTTTCGGTCGAGATCCCCATTCAAATGCATGTAACAGTGAGAAACGCACTGTCTTGGCGAAAGAAAGCGTTTTTGTACAACTTCATAGAAATAGCTGTAACTTTTGATAGAAGACTCGGATACACATGTTTATGGCTTTATCTTATAGAACTCAAGGTTCCCGTGCTGGGAAAACAGGTTTTGCAGCTGTTTGAGCTAAGATTTCCAAGTTATTCACATAATGAAAACCTATACTTTGTTTCGGTCGAGATCCCCATTCAAATGCATGTAACAGTGAGAAACGCACTGTCTTGGCGAAAGAAAGCGTTTTTGTACAACTTCATAGAAATAGCTGTAACTTTTGATAGAAGACTCGGATACACATGTTTATGGCTTTATCTTATAGAACTCAAGGTTCCCGTGCTGGGAAAACAGGTTTTGCAGCTGTTTGAGCTAAGATTTCCAAGTTATTCACATAATGAAAACCTATACTTTGTTTCGGTCGAGATCCCCATTCAAATGCATGTAACAGTGAGAAACGCACTGTCTTGGCGAAAGAAAGCGTTTTTGTACAACTTCATAGAAATAGCTGTAACTTTTGATAGAAGACTCGGATACACATGTTTATGGCTTTATCTTATAGAACTCAAGGTTCCCGTGCTGGGAAAACAGGTTTTGCAGCTGTTTGAGCTAAGATTTCCAAGTTATTCACATAATGAAAACCTATACTTTGTTTCGGTCGAGATCCCCATTCAAATGCATGTAACAGTGAGAAACGCACTGTCTTGGCGAAAGAAAGCGTTTTTGTACAACTTCATAGAAATAGCTGTAACTTTTGATAGAAGACTCGGATACACATGTTTATGGCTTTATCTTATAGAACTCAAGGTTCCCGTGCTGGGAAAACAGGTTTTGCAGCTGTTTGAGCTAAGATTTCCAAGTTATTCACATAATGAAAACCTATACTTTGTTTCGGTCGAGATCCCCATTCAAATGCATGTAACAGTGAGAAACGCACTGTCTTGGCGAAAGAAAGCGTTTTTGTACAACTTCATAGAAATAGCTGTAACTTTTGATAGAAGACTCGGATACACATGTTTATGGCTTTATCTTATAGAACTCAAGGTTCCCGTGCTGGGAAAACAGGTTTTGCAGCTGTTTGAGCTAAGATTTCCAAGTTATTCACATAATGAAAACCTATACTTTGTTTCGGTCGAGATCCCCATTCAAATGCATGTAACAGTGAGAAACGCACTGTCTTGGCGAAAGAAAGCGTTTTTGTACAACTTCATAGAAATAGCTGTAACTTTTGATAGAAGACTCGGATACACATGTTTATGGCTTTATCTTATAGAACTCAAGGTTCCCGTGCTGGGAAAACAGGTTTTGCAGCTGTTTGAGCTAAGATTTCCAAGTTATTCACATAATGAAAACCTATACTTTGTTTCGGTCGAGATCCCCATTCAAATGCATGTAACAGTGAGAAACGCACTGTCTTGGCGAAAGAAAGCGTTTTTGTACAACTTCATAGAAATAGCTGTAACTTTTGATAGAAGACTCGGATACACATGTTTATGGCTTTATCTTATAGAACTCAAGGTTCCCGTGCTGGGAAAACAGGTTTTGCAGCTGTTTGAGCTAAGATTTCCAAGTTATTCACATAATGAAAACCTATACTTTGTTTCGGTCGAGATCCCCATTCAAATGCATGTAACAGTGAGAAACGCACTGTCTTGGCGAAAGAAAGCGTTTTTGTACAACTTCATAGAAATAGCTGTAACTTTTGATAGAAGACTCGGATACACATGTTTATGGCTTTATCTTATAGAACTCAAGGTTCCCGTGCTGGGAAAACAGGTTTTGCAGCTGTTTGAGCTAAGATTTCCAAGTTATTCACATAATGAAAACCTATACTTTGTTTCGGTCGAGATCCCCATTCAAATGCATGTAACAGTGAGAAACGCACTGTCTTGGCGAAAGAAAGCGTTTTTGTACAACTTCATAGAAATAGCTGTAACTTTTGATAGAAGACTCGGATACACATGTTTATGGCTTTATCTTATAGAACTCAAGGTTCCCGTGCTGGGAAAACAGGTTTTGCAGCTGTTTGAGCTAAGATTTCCAAGTTATTCACATAATGAAAACCTATACTTTGTTTCGGTCGAGATCCCCATTCAAATGCATGTAACAGTGAGAAACGCACTGTCTTGGCGAAAGAAAGCGTTTTTGTACAACTTCATAGAAATAGCTGTAACTTTTGATAGAAGACTCGGATACACATGTTTATGGCTTTATCTTATAGAACTCAAGGTTCCCGTGCTGGGAAAACAGGTTTTGCAGCTGTTTGAGCTAAGATTTCCAAGTTATTCACATAATGAAAACCTATACTTTGTTTCGGTCGAGATCCCCATTCAAATGCATGTAACAGTGAGAAACGCACTGTCTTGGCGAAAGAAAGCGTTTTTGTACAACTTCATAGAAATAGCTGTAACTTTTGATAGAAGACTCGGATACACATGTTTATGGCTTTATCTTATAGAACTCAAGGTTCCCGTGCTGGGAAAACAGGTTTTGCAGCTGTTTGAGCTAAGATTTCCAAGTTATTCACATAATGAAAACCTATACTTTGTTTCGGTCGAGATCCCCATTCAAATGCATGTAACAGTGAGAAACGCACTGTCTTGGCGAAAGAAAGCGTTTTTGTACAACTTCATAGAAATAGCTGTAACTTTTGATAGAAGACTCGGATACACATGTTTATGGCTTTATCTTATAGAACTCAAGGTTCCCGTGCTGGGAAACAGGTTTTGCAGCTGTTTGAGCTAAGATTTCCAAGTTATTCACATAATGAAAACCTATACTTTGTTTCGGTCGAGATCCCCATTCAAATGCATGTAACAGTGAGAAACGCACTGTCTTGGCGAAAGAAAGCGTTTTTGTACAACTTCATAGAAATAGCTGTAACTTTTGATAGAAGACTCGGATACACATGTTTATGGCTTTATCTTATAGAACTCAAGGTTCCCGTGCTGGGAAAACAGGTTTTGCAGCTGTTTGAGCTAAGATTTCCAAGTTATTCACATAATGAAAACCTATACTTTGTTTCGGTCGAGATCCCCATTCAAATGCATGTAACAGTGAGAAACGCACTGTCTTGGCGAAAGAAAGCGTTTTTGTACAACTTCATAGAAATAGCTGTAACTTTTGATAGAAGACTCGGATACACATGTTTATGGCTTTATCTTATAGAACTCAAGGTTCCCGTGCTGGGAAAACAGGTTTTGCAGCTGTTTGAGCTAAGATTTCCAAGTTATTCACATAATGAAAACCTATACTTTGTTTCGGTCGAGTTCCCCATTCAAATGCATGTAACAGTGAGAAACGCACTGTCTTGGCGAAAGAAAGCGTTTTTGTACAACTTCATAGAAATAGCTGTAACTTTTGATAGAAGACTCGGATACACATGTTTATGGCTTTATCTTATAGAACTCAAGGTTCCCGTGCTGGGAAAACAGGTTTTGCAGCTGTTTGAGCTAAGATTTCCAAGTTATTCACATAATGAAAACCTATACTTTGTTTCGGTCGAGATCCCCATTCAAATGCATGTAACAGTGAGAAACGCACTGTCTTGGCGAAAGAAAGCGTTTTTGTACAACTTCATAGAAATAGCTGTAACTTTTGATAGAAGACTCGGATACACATGTTTATGGCTTTATCTTATAGAACTCAAGGTTCCCGTGCTGGGAAAACAGGTTTTGCAGCTGTTTGAGCTAAGATTTCCAAGTTATTCACATAATGAAAACCTATACTTTGTTTCGGTCGAGTTCCCCATTCAAATGCATGTAACAGTGAGAAACGCACTGTCTTGGCGAAAGAAAGCGTTTTTGTACAACTTCATAGAAATAGCTGTAACTTTTGATAGAAGACTCGGATACACATGTTTATGGCTTTATCTTATAGAACTCAAGGTTCCCGTGCTGGGAAAACAGGTTTTGCAGCTGTTTGAGCTAAGATTTCCAATTATTCACATAATGAAAACCTATACTTGTTTCGGTCGAGTTCCCCATTCAAATGCATGTAACATGAGAAACGCACTGTCTTGGCGAAAGAAAGCGTTTTTGTACAACTTCATAGAAATAGCTGTAACTTTTGATAGAAGACTCGGATACACATGTTTATGGCTTTATCTTATAGAACTCAAGGTTCCCGTGCTGGGAAAACAGGTTTTGCAGCTGTTTGAGCTAAGATTTCCAAGTTATTCACATAATGAAAAACCTATACTTTGTTTCGGTCGAGTTCCCCATTCAAATGCATGTAACAGTGATGAAACGCACTGTCTTGGCGAAAGAAAGCGTTTTTGTACAACTTCATAGAAATAGCTGTAACTTTTGATAGAAGACTCGGATACACATGTTTATGGCTTTATCTTATAGAACTCAAGGTTCCCGTGCTGGGAAAACAGGTTTTGCAGCTGTTTGAGCTAAGATTTCCAAGTTATTCACATAATGAAACCTATACTTTGTTTCGGTCGAGTTCCCCATTCAAATGCATGTAACAGTGAGAAACGCACTGTCTTTGGCGAAAGAAAGCGTTTGTACAAACTTCATAGAATAGCTGTAACTTTTGATAGAAGACTCGGATACACATGTTTATGGCTTTATCTTATAGAACTCAAGGTTCCCTTGCTGGGAAAAACAGGTTTTGCAGCTGTTTGAGCTAAGATTTCCAGTTTCACTTTTCGGTCGAGATCCCCATTCAAATGCATGTACATGAGAACCACTGTCTTGGCGAAAGAAAGCGTTTTTGTACAACTTCATAGAAATAGCTGTAACATTTTGATAGAAACCGGATACACATGTTATGCTTTATCTAAGAACTCAAGTTCCGTGCTGGGAAAACAGTTTTGCAGCTGTTACTAAGATACTGTTGAACAGTGAACCGTTGCAAAAGTTTGTACAACTTCATAGAAATAGCTGTAACTTTTGAAGAAGACTGGATACACATGTTTATTGCTTTATTCAAATGCATGTAACAGTGAGAAACGCACTGTCTTGGCGAAAGAAAGCGTTTTTGTACAACTTCATAGAAATAGCTGTAACTTTTGATAGAAGACTCGGATACACATGTTTATGGCTTTATCTTATAGAACTCAAGGTTCCCGTGCTGGGAAAACAGGTTTTGCAGCTGTTTGAGCTAAGATTTCCAAGTTATTCACATAATGAAAACCTATACTTTGTTTCGGTCGAGATCCCCATTCAAATGCATGTAACAGTGAGAAACGCACTGTCTTGGCGAAAGAAAGCGTTTTTGTACAACTTCATAGAAATAGCTGTAACTTTTGATAGAAGACTCGGATACACATGTTTATGGCTTTATCTTATAGAACTCAAGGTTCCCGTGCTGGGAAAACAGGTTTTGCAGCTGTTTGAGCTAAGATTTCCAAGTTATTCACATAATGAAAACCTATACTTTGTTTCGGTCGAGTTCCCCATTCAAATGCATGTAACAGTGAGAAACGCACTGTCTTGGCGAAAGAAAGCGTTTTTGTACAACTTCATAGAAATAGCTGTAACTTTTGATAGAAGACTCGGATACACATGTTTATGGCTTTATCTTATAGAACTCAAGGTTCCCGTGCTGGGAAAACAGGTTTTGCAGCTGTTTGAGCTAAGATTTCCAAGTTATTCACATAATGAAAACCTATACTTTGTTTCGGTCGAGTTCCCCATTCAAATGCATGTAACAGTGAGAAACGCACTGTCTTGGCGAAAGAAAGCGTTTTTGTACAACTTCATAGAAATAGCTGTAACTTTTGATAGAAGACTCGGATACACATGTTTATGGCTTTATCTTATAGAACTCAAGGTTCCCGTGCTGGGAAAACAGGTTTTGCAGCTGTTTGAGCTAAGATTTCCAAGTTATTCACATAATGAAAACCTATACTTTGTTTCGGTCGAGATCCCCATTCAAATGCATGTAACAGTGAGAAACGCACTGTCTTGGCGAAAGAAAGCGTTTTTGTACAACTTCATAGAAATAGCTGTAACTTTTGATAGAAGACTCGGATACACATGTTTATGGCTTTATCTTATAGAACTCAAGGTTCCCGTGCTGGGAAAACAGGTTTTGCAGCTGTTTGAGCTAAGATTTCCAAGTTATTCACATAATGAAAACCTATACTTTGTTTCGGTCGAGTTCCCCATTCAAATGCATGTAACAGTGAGAAACGCACTGTCTTGGCGAAAGAAAGCGTTTTTGTACAACTTCATAGAAATAGCTGTAACTTTTGATAGAAGACTCGGATACACATGTTTATGGCTTTATCTTATAGAACTCAAGGTTCCCGTGCTGGGAAAACAGGTTTTGCAGCTGTTTGAGCTAAGATTTCCAAGTTATTCACATAATGAAAACCTATACTTTGTTTCGGTCGAGTTCCCCATTCAAATGCATGTAACAGTGAGAAACGCACTGTCTTGGCGAAAGAAAGCGCTTTTGTACAACTTCATAGAAATAGCTGTAACTTTTGATAGAAGACTCGGATACACATGTTTATGGCTTTATCTTATAGAACTCAAGGTTCCCGTGCTGGGAAAACAGGTTTTGCAGCTGTTTGAGCTAAGATTTCCAAGTTATTCACATAATGAAAACCTATACTTTGTTTCGGTCGAGATCCCCATTCAAATGCATGTAACAGTGAGAAACGCACTGTCTTGGCGAAAGAAAGCGTTTTTGTACAACTTCATAGAAATAGCTGTAACTTTTGATAGAAGACTCGGATACACATGTTTATGGCTTTATCTTATAGAACTCAAGGTTCCCGTGCTGGGAAAACAGGTTTTGCAGCTGTTTGAGCTAAGATTTCCAAGTTATTCACATAATGAAAACCTATACTTTGTTTCGGTCGAGTTCCCCATTCAAATGCATGTAACAGTGAGAAACGCACTGTCTTGGCGAAAGAAAGCGTTTTTGTACAACTTCATAGAAATAGCTGTAACTTTTGATAGAAGACTCGGATACACATGTTTATGGCTTTATCTTATAGAACTCAAGGTTCCCGTGCTGGGAAAACAGGTTTTGCAGCTGTTTGAGCTAAGATTTCCAAGTTATTCACATAATGAAAACCTATACTTTGTTTCGGTCGAGTTCCCCATTCAAATGCATGTAACAGTGAGAAACGCACTGTCTTGGCGAAAGAAAGCGTTTTTGTACAACTTCATAGAAATAGCTGTAACTTTTGATAGAAGACTCGGATACACATGTTTATGGCTTTATCTTATAGAACTCAAGGTTCCCGTGCTGGGAAAACAGGTTTTGCAGCTGTTTGAGCTAAGATTTCCAAGTTATTCACATAATGAAAACCTATACTTTGTTTCGGTCGAGATCCCCATTCAAATGCATGTAACAGTGAGAAACGCACTGTCTTGGCGAAAGAAAGCGTTTTTGTACAACTTCATAGAAATAGCTGTAACTTTTGATAGAAGACTCGGATACACATGTTTATGGCTTTATCTTATAGAACTCAAGGTTCCCGTGCTGGGAAAACAGGTTTTGCAGCTGTTTGAGCTAAGATTTCCAAGTTATTCACATAATGAAAACCTATACTTTGTTTCGGTCGAGTTCCCCATTCAAATGCATGTAACAGTGAGAAACGCACTGTCTTGGCGAAAGAAAGCGTTTTTGTACAACTTCATAGAAATAGCTGTAACTTTTGATAGAAGACTCGGATACACATGTTTATGGCTTTATCTTATAGAACTCAAGGTTCCCGTGCTGGGAAAACAGGTTTTGCAGCTGTTTGAGCTAAGATTTCCAAGTTATTCACATAATGAAAACCTATACTTTGTTTCGGTCGAGATCCCCATTCAAATGCATGTAACAGTGAGAAACGCACTGTCTTGGCGAAAGAAAGCGTTTTTGTACAACTTCATAGAAATAGCTGTAACTTTTGATAGAAGACTCGGATACACATGTTTATGGCTTTATCTTATAGAACTCAAGGTTCCCGTGCTGGGAAAACAGGTTTTGCAGCTGTTTGAGCTAAGATTTCCAAGTTATTCACATAATGAAAACCTATACTTTGTTTCGGTCGAGATCCCCATTCAAATGCATGTAACAGTGAGAAACGCACTGTCTTGGCGAAAGAAAGCGTTTTTGTACAACTTCATAGAAATAGCTGTAACTTTTGATAGAAGACTCGGATACACATGTTTATGGCTTTATCTTATAGAACTCAAGGTTCCCGTGCTGGGAAAACAGGTTTTGCAGCTGTTTGAGCTAAGATTTCCAAGTTATTCACATAATGAAAACCTATACTTTGTTTCGGTCGAGTTCCCCATTCAAATGCATGTAACAGTGAGAAACGCACTGTCTTGGCGAAAGAAAGCGTTTTTGTACAACTTCATAGAAATAGCTGTAACTTTTGATAGAAGACTCGGATACACATGTTTATGGCTTTATCTTATAGAACTCAAGGTTCCCGTGCTGGGAAAACAGGTTTTGCAGCTGTTTGAGCTAAGATTTCCAAGTTATTCACATAATGAAAACCTATACTTTGTTTCGGTCGAGATCCCCATTCAAATGCATGTAACAGTGAGAAACGCACTGTCTTGGCGAAAGAAAGCGTTTTTGTACAACTTCATAGAAATAGCTGTAACTTTTGATAGAAGACTCGGATACACATGTTTATGGCTTTATCTTATAGAACTCAAGGTTCCCGTGCTGGGAAAACAGGTTTTGCAGCTGTTTGAGCTAAGATTTCCAAGTTATTCACATAATGAAAACCTATACTTTGTTTCGGTCGAGTTCCCCATTCAAATGCATGTAACAGTGAGAAACGCACTGTCTTGGCGAAAGAAAGCGTTTTTGTACAACTTCATAGAAATAGCTGTAACTTTTGATAGAAGACTCGGATACACATGTTTATGGCTTTATCTTATAGAACTCAAGGTTCCCGTGCTGGGAAAACAGGTTTTGCAGCTGTTTGAGCTAAGATTTCCAAGTTATTCACATAATGAAAACCTATACTTTGTTTCGGTCGAGTTCCCCATTCAAATGCATGTAACAGTGAGAAACGCACTGTCTTGGCGAAAGAAAGCGTTTTTGTACAACTTCATAGAAATAGCTGTAACTTTTGATAGAAGACTCGGATACACATGTTTATGGCTTTATCTTATAGAACTCAAGGTTCCCGTGCTGGGAAAACAGGTTTTGCAGCTGTTTGAGCTAAGATTTCCAAGTTATTCACATAATGAAAACCTATACTTTGTTTCGGTCGAGTTCCCCATTCAAATGCATGTAACAGTGAGAAACGCACTGTCTTGGCGAAAGAAAGCGTTTTTGTACAACTTCATAGAAATAGCTGTAACTTTTGATAGAAGACTCGGATACACATGTTTATGGCTTTATCTTATAGAACTCAAGGTTCCCGTGCTGGGAAAACAGGTTTTGCAGCTGTTTGAGCTAAGATTTCCAAGTTATTCACATAATGAAAACCTATACTTTGTTTCGGTCGAGTTCCCCATTCAAATGCATGTAACAGTGAGAAACGCACTGTCTTGGCGAAAGAAAGCGTTTTTGTACAACTTCATAGAAATAGCTGTAACTTTTGATAGAAGACTCGGATACACATGTTTATGGCTTTATCTTATAGAACTCAAGGTTCCCGTGCTGGGAAAACAGGTTTTGCAGCTGTTTGAGCTAAGATTTCCAAGTTATTCACATAATGAAAACCTATACTTTGTTTCGGTCGAGTTCCCCATTCAAATGCATGTAACAGTGAGAAACGCACTGTCTTGGCGAAAGAAAGCGTTTTTGTACAACTTCATAGAAATAGCTGTAACTTTTGATAGAAGACTCGGATACACATGTTTATGGCTTTATCTTATAGAACTCAAGGTTCCCGTGCTGGGAAAACAGGTTTTGCAGCTGTTTGAGCTAAGATTTCCAAGTTATTCACATAATGAAAACCTATACTTTGTTTCGGTCGAGTTCCCCATTCAAATGCATGTAACAGTGAGAAACGCACTGTCTTGGCGAAAGAAAGCGCTTTTGTACAACTTCATAGAAATAGCTGTAACTTTTGATAGAAGACTCGGATACACATGTTTATGGCTTTATCTTATAGAACTCAAGGTTCCCGTGCTGGGAAAACAGGTTTTGCAGCTGTTTGAGCTAAGATTTCCAAGTTATTCACATAATGAAAACCTATACTTTGTTTCGGTCGAGTTCCCCATTCAAATGCATGTAACAGTGAGAAACGCACTGTCTTGGCGAAAGAAAGCGTTTTTGTACAACTTCATAGAAATCGCTGTAACTTTTGATAGAAGACTCGGATACACATGTTTATGGCTTTATCTTATAGAACTCAAGGTTCCCGTGCTGGGAAAACAGGTTTTGCAGCTGTTTGAGCTAAGATTTCCAAGTTATTCACATAATGAAAACCTATACTTTGTTTCGGTCGAGTTCCCCATTCAAATGCATGTAACAGTGAGAAACGCACTGTCTTGGCGAAAGAAAGCGTTTTTGTACAACTTCATAGAAATAGCTGTAACTTTTGATAGAAGACTCGGATACACATGTTTATGGCTTTATCTTATAGAACTCAAGGTTCCCGTGCTGGGAAAACAGGTTTTGCAGCTGTTTGAGCTAAGATTTCCAAGTTATTCACATAATGAAAACCTATACTTTGTTTCGGTCGAGTTCCCCATTCAAATGCATGTAACAGTGAGAAACGCACTGTCTTGGCGAAAGAAAGCGCTTTTGTACAACTTCATAGAAATAGCTGTAACTTTTGATAGAAGACTCGGATACACATGTTTATGGCTTTATCTTATAGAACTCAAGGTTCCCGTGCTGGGAAAACAGGTTTTGCAGCTGTTTGAGCTAAGATTTCCAAGTTATTCACATAATGAAAACCTATACTTTGTTTCGGTCGAGTTCCCCATTCAAATGCATGTAACAGGTGAGAAACGCACTGTCTTGGCGAAAGAAAGCGTTTTTGTACAACTTCATAGAAATAGCTGTAACTTTTGATAGAAGACTCGGATACACATGTTTATGGCTTTATCTTATAGAACTCAAGGTTCCCGTGCTGGGAAAACAGGTTTTGCAGCTGTTTGAGCTAAGATTTCCAAGTTATTCACATAATGAAAACCTATACTTTGTTTCGGTCGAGTTCCCCATTCAAATGCATGTAACAGTGAGAAACGCACTGTCTTGGCGAAAGAAAGCGTTTTTGTACAACTTCATAGAAATAGCTGTAACTTTTGATAGAAGACTCGGATACACATGTTTATGGCTTTATCTTATAGAACTCAAGGTTCCCGTGCTGGGAAAACAGGTTTTGCAGCTGTTTGAGCTAAGATTTCCAAGTTATTCACATAATGAAAACCTATACTTTGTTTCGGTCGAGTTCCCCATTCAAATGCATGTAACAGTGAGAAACGCACTGTCTTGGCGAAAGAAAGCGTTTTTGTACAACTTCATAGAAATAGCTGTAACTTTTGATAGAAGACTCGGATACACATGTTTATGGCTTTATCTTATAGAACTCAAGGTTCCCGTGCTGGGAAAACAGGTTTTGCAGCTGTTTGAGCTAAGATTTCCAAGTTATTCACATAATGAAAACCTATACTTTGTTTCGGTCGAGATCCCCATTCAAATGCATGTAACAGTGAGAAACGCACTGTCTTGGCGAAAGAAAGCGTTTTTGTACAACTTCATAGAAATAGCTGTAACTTTTGATAGAAGACTCGGATACACATGTTTATGGCTTTATCTTATAGAACTCAAGGTTCCCGTGCTGGGAAAACAGGTTTTGCAGCTGTTTGAGCTAAGATTTCCAAGTTATTCACATAATGAAAACCTATACTTTGTTTCGGTCGAGTTCCCCATTCAAATGCATGTAACAGTGAGAAACGCACTGTCTTGGCGAAAGAAAGCGTTTTTGTACAACTTCATAGAAATAGCTGTAACTTTTGATAGAAGACTCGGATACACATGTTTATGGCTTTATCTTATAGAACTCAAGGTTCCCGTGCTGGGAAAACAGGTTTTGCAGCTGTTTGAGCTAAGATTTCCAAGTTATTCACATAATGAAAACCTATACTTTGTTTCGGTCGAGTTCCCCATTCAAATGCATGTAACAGTGAGAAACGCACTGTCTTGGCGAAAGAAAGCGTTTTTGTACAACTTCATAGAAATAGCTGTAACTTTTGATAGAAGACTCGGATACACATGTTTATGGCTTTATCTTATAGAACTCAAGGTTCCCGTGCTGGGAAAACAGGTTTTGCAGCTGTTTGAGCTAAGATTTCCAAGTTATTCACATAATGAAAACCTATACTTTGTTTCGGTCGAGTTCCCCATTCAAATGCATGTAACAGTGAGAAACGCACTGTCTTGGCGAAAGAAAGCGTTTTTGTACAACTTCATAGAAATAGCTGTAACTTTTGATAGAAGACTCGGATACACATGTTTATGGCTTTATCTTATAGAACTCAAGGTTCCCGTGCTGGGAAAACAGGTTTTGCAGCTGTTTGAGCTAAGATTTCCAAGTTATTCACATAATGAAAACCTATACTTTGTTTCGGTCGAGTTCCCCATTCAAATGCATGTAACAGTGAGAAACGCACTGTCTTGGCGAAAGAAAGCGTTTTTGTACAACTTCATAGAAATAGCTGTAACTTTTGATAGAAGACTCGGATACACATGTTTATGGCTTTATCTTATAGAACTCAAGGTTCCCGTGCTGGGAAAACAGGTTTTGCAGCTGTTTGAGCTAAGATTTCCAAGTTATTCACATAATGAAAACCTATACTTTGTTTCGGTCGAGTTCCCCATTCAAATGCATGTAACAGTGAGAAACGCACTGTCTTGGCGAAAGAAAGCGTTTTTGTACAACTTCATAGAAATAGCTGTAACTTTTGATAGAAGACTCGGATACACATGTTTATGGCTTTATCTTATAGAACTCAAGGTTCCCGTGCTGGGAAAACAGGTTTTGCAGCTGTTTGAGCTAAGATTTCCAAGTTATTCACATAATGAAAACCTATACTTTGTTTCGGTCGAGTTCCCCATTCAAATGCATGTAACAGTGAGAAACGCACTGTCTTGGCGAAAGAAAGCGTTTTTGTACAACTTCATAGAAATAGCTGTAACTTTTGATAGAAGACTCGGATACACATGTTTATGGCTTTATCTTATAGAACTCAAGGTTCCCGTGCTGGGAAAACAGGTTTTGCAGCTGTTTGAGCTAAGATTTCCAAGTTATTCACATAATGAAAACCTATACTTTGTTTCGGTCGAGATCCCCATTCAAATGCATGTAACAGTGAGAAACGCACTGTCTTGGCGAAAGAAAGCGTTTTTGTACAACTTCATAGAAATAGCTGTAACTTTTGATAGAAGACTCGGATACACATGTTTATGGCTTTATCTTATAGAACTCAAGGTTCCCGTGCTGGGAAAACAGGTTTTGCAGCTGTTTGAGCTAAGATTTCCAAGTTATTCACATAATGAAAACCTATACTTTGTTTCGGTCGAGTTCCCCATTCAAATGCATGTAACAGTGAGAAACGCACTGTCTTGGCGAAAGAAAGCGTTTTTGTACAACTTCATAGAAATAGCTGTAACTTTTGATAGAAGACTCGGATACACATGTTTATGGCTTTATCTTATAGAACTCAAGGTTCCCGTGCTGGGGAAAACAGGTTTTGCAGCTGTTTGAGCTAAGATTTCCAAGTTATTCACATAATGAAAACCTATACTTTGTTTCGGTCGAGATCCCCATTCAAATGCATGTAACAGTGAGAAACGCACTGTCTTGGCGAAAGAAAGCGTTTTTGTACAACTTCATAGAAATAGCTGTAACTTTTGATAGAAGACTCGGATACACATGTTTATGGCTTTATCTTATAGAACTCAAGGTTCCCGTGCTGGGAAAACAGGTTTTGCAGCTGTTTGAGCTAAGATTTCCAAGTTATTCACATAATGAAAACCTATACTTTGTTTCGGTCGAGATCCCCATTCAAATGCATGTAACAGTGAGAAACGCACTGTCTTGGCGAAAGAAAGCGTTTTTGTACAACTTCATAGAAATAGCTGTAACTTTTGATAGAAGACTCGGATACACATGTTTATGGCTTTATCTTATAGAACTCAAGGTTCCCGTGCTGGGAAAACAGGTTTTGCAGCTGTTTGAGCTAAGATTTCCAAGTTATTCACATAATGAAAACCTATACTTTGTTTCGGTCGAGATCCCCATTCAAATGCATGTAACAGTGAGAAACGCACTGTCTTGGCGAAAGAAAGCGTTTTTGTACAACTTCATAGAAATAGCTGTAACTTTTGATAGAAGACTCGGATACACATGTTTATGGCTTTATCTTATAGAACTCAAGGTTCCCGTGCTGGGAAAACAGGTTTTGCAGCTGTTTGAGCTAAGATTTCCAAGTTATTCACATAATGAAAACCTATACTTTGTTTCGGTCGAGATCCCCATTCAAATGCATGTAACAGTGAGAAACGCACTGTCTTGGCGAAAGAAAGCGTTTTTGTACAACTTCATAGAAATAGCTGTAACTTTTGATAGAAGACTCGGATACACATGTTTATGGCTTTATCTTATAGAACTCAAGGTTCCCGTGCTGGGAAAACAGGTTTTGCAGCTGTTTGAGCTAAGATTTCCAAGTTATTCACATAATGAAAACCTATACTTTGTTTCGGTCGAGATCCCCATTCAAATGCATGTAACAGTGAGAAACGCACTGTCTTGGCGAAAGAAAGCGTTTTTGTACAACTTCATAGAAATAGCTGTAACTTTTGATAGAAGACTCGGATACACATGTTTATGGCTTTATCTTATAGAACTCAAGGTTCCCGTGCTGGGGAAAACAGGTTTTGCAGCTGTTTGAGCTAAGATTTCCAAGTTATTCACATAATGAAAACCTATACTTTGTTTCGGTCGAGTTCCCCATTCAAATGCATGTAACAGTGAGAAACGCACTGTCTTGGCGAAAGAAAGCGTTTTTGTACAACTTCATAGAAATAGCTGTAACTTTTGATAGAAGACTCGGATACACATGTTTATGGCTTTATCTTATAGAACTCAAGGTTCCCGTGCTGGGAAAACAGGTTTTGCAGCTGTTTGAGCTAAGATTTCCAAGTTATTCACATAATGAAAACCTATACTTTGTTTCGGTCGAGTTCCCCATTCAAATGCATGTAACAGTGAGAAACGCACTGTCTTGGCGAAAGAAAGCGTTTTTGTACAACTTCATAGAAATAGCTGTAACTTTTGATAGAAGACTCGGATACACATGTTTATGGCTTTATCTTATAGAACTCAAGGTTCCCGTGCTGGGAAAACAGGTTTTGCAGCTGTTTGAGCTAAGATTTCCAAGTTATTCACATAATGAAAACCTATACTTTGTTTCGGTCGAGTTCCCCATTCAAATGCATGTAACAGTGAGAAACGCACTGTCTTGGCGAAAGAAAGCGTTTTTGTACAACTTCATAGAAATAGCTGTAACTTTTGATAGAAGACTCGGATACACATGTTTATGGCTTTATCTTATAGAACTCAAGGTTCCCGTGCTGGGAAAACAGGTTTTGCAGCTGTTTGAGCTAAGATTTCCAAGTTATTCACATAATGAAAACCTATACTTTGTTTCGGTCGAGTTCCCCATTCAAATGCATGTAACAGTGAGAAACGCACTGTCTTGGCGAAAGAAAGCGTTTTTGTACAACTTCATAGAAATAGCTGTAACTTTTGATAGAAGACTCGGATACACATGTTTATGGCTTTATCTTATAGAACTCAAGGTTCCCGTGCTGGGAAAACAGGTTTTGCAGCTGTTTGAGCTAAGATTTCCAAGTTATTCACATAATGAAAACCTATACTTTGTTTCGGTCGAGATCCCCATTCAAATGCATGTAACAGTGAGAAACGCACTGTCTTGGCGAAAGAAAGCGTTTTTGTACAACTTCATAGAAATAGCTGTAACTTTTGATAGAAGACTCGGATACACATGTTTATGGCTTTATCTTATAGAACTCAAGGTTCCCGTGCTGGGAAAACAGGTTTTGCAGCTGTTTGAGCTAAGATTTCCAAGTTATTCACATAATGAAAACCTATACTTTGTTTCGGTCGAGTTCCCCATTCAAATGCATGTAACAGTGAGAAACGCACTGTCTTGGCGAAAGAAAGCGTTTTTGTACAACTTCATAGAAATAGCTGTAACTTTTGATAGAAGACTCGGATACACATGTTTATGGCTTTATCTTATAGAACTCAAGGTTCCCGTGCTGGGAAAACAGGTTTTGCAGCTGTTTGAGCTAAGATTTCCAAGTTATTCACATAATGAAAACCTATACTTTGTTTCGGTCGAGATCCCCATTCAAATGCATGTAACAGTGAGAAACGCACTGTCTTGGCGAAAGAAAGCGTTTTTGTACAACTTCATAGAAATAGCTGTAACTTTTGATAGAAGACTCGGATACACATGTTTATGGCTTTATCTTATAGAACTCAAGGTTCCCGTGCTGGGAAAACAGGTTTTGCAGCTGTTTGAGCTAAGATTTCCAAGTTATTCACATAATGAAAACCTATACTTTGTTTCGGTCGAGTTCCCCATTCAAATGCATGTAACAGTGAGAAACGCACTGTCTTGGCGAAAGAAAGCGTTTTTGTACAACTTCATAGAAATAGCTGTAACTTTTGATAGAAGACTCGGATACACATGTTTATGGCTTTATCTTATAGAACTCAAGGTTCCCGTGCTGGGAAAACAGGTTTTGCAGCTGTTTGAGCTAAGATTTCCAAGTTATTCACATAATGAAAACCTATACTTTGTTTCGGTCGAGATCCCCATTCAAATGCATGTAACAGTGAGAAACGCACTGTCTTGGCGAAAGAAAGCGTTTTTGTACAACTTCATAGAAATAGCTGTAACTTTTGATAGAAGACTCGGATACACATGTTTATGGCTTTATCTTATAGAACTCAAGGTTCCCGTGCTGGGAAAACAGGTTTTGCAGCTGTTTGAGCTAAGATTTCCAAGTTATTCACATAATGAAAACCTATACTTTGTTTCGGTCGAGTTCCCCATTCAAATGCATGTAACAGTGAGAAACGCACTGTCTTGGCGAAAGAAAGCGTTTTTGTACAACTTCATAGAAATAGCTGTAACTTTTGATAGAAGACTCGGATACACATGTTTATGGCTTTATCTTATAGAACTCAAGGTTCCCGTGCTGGGAAAACAGGTTTTGCAGCTGTTTGAGCTAAGATTTCCAAGTTATTCACATAATGAAAACCTATACTTTGTTTCGGTCGAGTTCCCCATTCAAATGCATGTAACAGTGAGAAACGCACTGTCTTGGCGAAAGAAAGCGTTTTTGTACAACTTCATAGAAATAGCTGTAACTTTTGATAGAAGACTCGGATACACATGTTTATGGCTTTATCTTATAGAACTCAAGGTTCCCGTGCTGGGAAAACAGGTTTTGCAGCTGTTTGAGCTAAGATTTCCAAGTTATTCACATAATGAAAACCTATACTTTGTTTCGGTCGAGATCCCCATTCAAATGCATGTAACAGTGAGAAACGCACTGTCTTGGCGAAAGAAAGCGTTTTTGTACAACTTCATAGAAATAGCTGTAACTTTTGATAGAAGACTCGGATACACATGTTTATGGCTTTATCTTATAGAACTCAAGGTTCCCGTGCTGGGAAAACAGGTTTTGCAGCTGTTTGAGCTAAGATTTCCAAGTTATTCACATAATGAAAACCTATACTTTGTTTCGGTCGAGTTCCCCATTCAAATGCATGTAACAGTGAGAAACGCACTGTCTTGGCGAAAGAAAGCGTTTTTGTACAACTTCATAGAAATAGCTGTAACTTTTGATAGAAGACTCGGATACACATGTTTATGGCTTTATCTTATAGAACTCAAGGTTCCCGTGCTGGGAAAACAGGTTTTGCAGCTGTTTGAGCTAAGATTTCCAAGTTATTCACATAATGAAAACCTATACTTTGTTTCGGTCGAGTTCCCCATTCAAATGCATGTAACAGTGAGAAACGCACTGTCTTGGCGAAAGAAAGCGTTTTTGTACAACTTCATAGAAATAGCTGTAACTTTTGATAGAAGACTCGGATACACATGTTTATGGCTTTATCTTATAGAACTCAAGGTTCCCGTGCTGGGAAAACAGGTTTTGCAGCTGTTTGAGCTAAGATTTCCAAGTTATTCACATAATGAAAACCTATACTTTGTTTCGGTCGAGTTCCCCATTCAAATGCATGTAACAGTGAGAAACGCACTGTCTTGGCGAAAGAAAGCGTTTTTGTACAACTTCATAGAAATAGCTGTAACTTTTGATAGAAGACTCGGATACACATGTTTATGGCTTTATCTTATAGAACTCAAGGTTCCCGTGCTGGGAAAACAGGTTTTGCAGCTGTTTGAGCTAAGATTTCCAAGTTATTCACATAATGAAAACCTATACTTTGTTTCGGTCGAGATCCCCATTCAAATGCATGTAACAGTGAGAAACGCACTGTCTTGGCGAAAGAAAGCGTTTTTGTACAACTTCATAGAAATAGCTGTAACTTTTGATAGAAGACTCGGATACACATGTTTATGGCTTTATCTTATAGAACTCAAGGTTCCCGTGCTGGGAAAACAGGTTTTGCAGCTGTTTGAGCTAAGATTTCCAAGTTATTCACATAATGAAAACCTATACTTTGTTTCGGTCGAGATCCCCATTCAAATGCATGTAACAGTGAGAAACGCACTGTCTTGGCGAAAGAAAGCGTTTTTGTACAACTTCATAGAAATAGCTGTAACTTTTGATAGAAGACTCGGATACACATGTTTATGGCTTTATCTTATAGAACTCAAGGTTCCCGTGCTGGGAAAACAGGTTTTGCAGCTGTTTGAGCTAAGATTTCCAAGTTATTCACATAATGAAAACCTATACTTTGTTTCGGTCGAGATCCCCATTCAAATGCATGTAACAGTGAGAAACGCACTGTCTTGGCGAAAGAAAGCGTTTTTGTACAACTTCATAGAAATAGCTGTAACTTTTGATAGAAGACTCGGATACACATGTTTATGGCTTTATCTTATAGAACTCAAGGTTCCCGTGCTGGGAAAACAGGTTTTGCAGCTGTTTGAGCTAAGATTTCCAAGTTATTCACATAATGAAAACCTATACTTTGTTTCGGTCGAGTTCCCCATTCAAATGCATGTAACAGTGAGAAACGCACTGTCTTGGCGAAAGAAAGCGTTTTTGTACAACTTCATAGAAATAGCTGTAACTTTTGATAGAAGACTCGGATACACATGTTTATGGCTTTATCTTATAGAACTCAAGGTTCCCGTGCTGGGAAAACAGGTTTTGCAGCTGTTTGAGCTAAGATTTCCAAGTTATTCACATAATGAAAACCTATACTTTGTTTCGGTCGAGATCCCCATTCAAATGCATGTAACAGTGAGAAACGCACTGTCTTGGCGAAAGAAAGCGTTTTTGTACAACTTCATAGAAATAGCTGTAACTTTTGATAGAAGACTCGGATACACATGTTTATGGCTTTATCTTATAGAACTCAAGGTTCCCGTGCTGGGAAAACAGGTTTTGCAGCTGTTTGAGCTAAGATTTCCAAGTTATTCACATAATGAAAACCTATACTTTGTTTCGGTCGAGATCCCCATTCAAATGCATGTAACAGTGAGAAACGCACTGTCTTGGCGAAAGAAAGCGTTTTTGTACAACTTCATAGAAATAGCTGTAACTTTTGATAGAAGACTCGGATACACATGTTTATGGCTTTATCTTATAGAACTCAAGGTTCCCGTGCTGGGAAAACAGGTTTTGCAGCTGTTTGAGCTAAGATTTCCAAGTTATTCACATAATGAAAACCTATACTTTGTTTCGGTCGAGATCCCCATTCAAATGCATGTAACAGTGAGAAACGCACTGTCTTGGCGAAAGAAAGCGTTTTTGTACAACTTCATAGAAATAGCTGTAACTTTTGATAGAAGACTCGGATACACATGTTTATGGCTTTATCTTATAGAACTCAAGGTTCCCGTGCTGGGAAAACAGGTTTTGCAGCTGTTTGAGCTAAGATTTCCAAGTTATTCACATAATGAAAACCTATACTTTGTTTCGGTCGAGATCCCCATTCAAATGCATGTAACAGTGAGAAACGCACTGTCTTGGCGAAAGAAAGCGTTTTTGTACAACTTCATAGAAATAGCTGTAACTTTTGATAGAAGACTCGGATACACATGTTTATGGCTTTATCTTATAGAACTCAAGGTTCCCGTGCTGGGAAAACAGGTTTTGCAGCTGTTTGAGCTAAGATTTCCAAGTTATTCACATAATGAAAACCTATACTTTGTTTCGGTCGAGTTCCCCATTCAAATGCATGTAACAGTGAGAAACGCACTGTCTTGGCGAAAGAAAGCGTTTTTGTACAACTTCATAGAAATAGCTGTAACTTTTGATAGAAGACTCGGATACACATGTTTATGGCTTTATCTTATAGAACTCAAGGTTCCCGTGCTGGGAAAACAGGTTTTGCAGCTGTTTGAGCTAAGATTTCCAAGTTATTCACATAATGAAAACCTATACTTTGTTTCGGTCGAGATCCCCATTCAAATGCATGTAACAGTGAGAAACGCACTGTCTTGGCGAAAGAAAGCGTTTTTGTACAACTTCATAGAAATAGCTGTAACTTTTGATAGAAGACTCGGATACACATGTTTATGGCTTTATCTTATAGAACTCAAGGTTCCCGTGCTGGGAAAACAGGTTTTGCAGCTGTTTGAGCTAAGATTTCCAAGTTATTCACATAATGAAAACCTATACTTTGTTTCGGTCGAGTTCCCCATTCAAATGCATGTAACAGTGAGAAACGCACTGTCTTGGCGAAAGAAAGCGTTTTTGTACAACTTCATAGAAATAGCTGTAACTTTTGATAGAAGACTCGGATACACATGTTTATGGCTTTATCTTATAGAACTCAAGGTTCCCGTGCTGGGAAAACAGGTTTTGCAGCTGTTTGAGCTAAGATTTCCAAGTTATTCACATAATGAAAACCTATACTTTGTTTCGGTCGAGATCCCCATTCAAATGCATGTAACAGTGAGAAACGCACTGTCTTGGCGAAAGAAAGCGTTTTTGTACAACTTCATAGAAATAGCTGTAACTTTTGATAGAAGACTCGGATACACATGTTTATGGCTTTATCTTATAGAACTCAAGGTTCCCGTGCTGGGAAAACAGGTTTTGCAGCTGTTTGAGCTAAGATTTCCAAGTTATTCACATAATGAAAACCTATACTTTGTTTCGGTCGAGATCCCCATTCAAATGCATGTAACAGTGAGAAACGCACTGTCTTGGCGAAAGAAAGCGTTTTTGTACAACTTCATAGAAATAGCTGTAACTTTTGATAGAAGACTCGGATACACATGTTTATGGCTTTATCTTATAGAACTCAAGGTTCCCGTGCTGGGAAAACAGGTTTTGCAGCTGTTTGAGCTAAGATTTCCAAGTTATTCACATAATGAAAACCTATACTTTGTTTCGGTCGAGTTCCCCATTCAAATGCATGTAACAGTGAGAAACGCACTGTCTTGGCGAAAGAAAGCGTTTTTGTACAACTTCATAGAAATAGCTGTAACTTTTGATAGAAGACTCGGATACACATGTTTATGGCTTTATCTTATAGAACTCAAGGTTCCCGTGCTGGGAAAACAGGTTTTGCAGCTGTTTGAGCTAAGATTTCCAAGTTATTCACATAATGAAAACCTATACTTTGTTTCGGTCGAGTTCCCCATTCAAATGCATGTAACAGTGAGAAACGCACTGTCTTGGCGAAAGAAAGCGTTTTTGTACAACTTCATAGAAATAGCTGTAACTTTTGATAGAAGACTCGGATACACATGTTTATGGCTTTATCTTATAGAACTCAAGGTTCCCGTGCTGGGAAAACAGGTTTTGCAGCTGTTTGAGCTAAGATTTCCAAGTTATTCACATAATGAAAACCTATACTTTGTTTCGGTCGAGATCCCCATTCAAATGCATGTAACAGTGAGAAACGCACTGTCTTGGCGAAAGAAAGCGTTTTTGTACAACTTCATAGAAATAGCTGTAACTTTTGATAGAAGACTCGGATACACATGTTTATGGCTTTATCTTATAGAACTCAAGGTTCCCGTGCTGGGAAAACAGGTTTTGCAGCTGTTTGAGCTAAGATTTCCAAGTTATTCACATAATGAAAACCTATACTTTGTTTCGGTCGAGATCCCCATTCAAATGCATGTAACAGTGAGAAACGCACTGTCTTGGCGAAAGAAAGCGTTTTTGTACAACTTCATAGAAATAGCTGTAACTTTTGATAGAAGACTCGGATACACATGTTTATGGCTTTATCTTATAGAACTCAAGGTTCCCGTGCTGGGAAAACAGGTTTTGCAGCTGTTTGAGCTAAGATTTCCAAGTTATTCACATAATGAAAACCTATACTTTGTTTCGGTCGAGATCCCCATTCAAATGCATGTAACAGTGAGAAACGCACTGTCTTGGCGAAAGAAAGCGTTTTTGTACAACTTCATAGAAATAGCTGTAACTTTTGATAGAAGACTCGGATACACATGTTTATGGCTTTATCTTATAGAACTCAAGGTTCCCGTGCTGGGAAAACAGGTTTTGCAGCTGTTTGAGCTAAGATTTCCAAGTTATTCACATAATGAAAACCTATACTTTGTTTCGGTCGAGATCCCCATTCAAATGCATGTAACAGTGAGAAACGCACTGTCTTGGCGAAAGAAAGCGTTTTTGTACAACTTCATAGAAATAGCTGTAACTTTTGATAGAAGACTCGGATACACATGTTTATGGCTTTATCTTATAGAACTCAAGGTTCCCGTGCTGGGAAAACAGGTTTTGCAGCTGTTTGAGCTAAGATTTCCAAGTTATTCACATAATGAAAACCTATACTTTGTTTCGGTCGAGTTCCCCATTCAAATGCATGTAACAGTGAGAAACGCACTGTCTTGGCGAAAGAAAGCGTTTTTGTACAACTTCATAGAAATAGCTGTAACTTTTGATAGAAGACTCGGATACACATGTTTATGGCTTTATCTTATAGAACTCAAGGTTCCGTGCTGGGAAAACAGGTTTTGCAGCTGTTTGAGCTAAGATTTCCAAGTTATTCACATAATGAAAACCTATACTTTGTTTCGGTCGAGTTCCCCATTCAAATGCATGTAACAGTGAGAAACGCACTGTCTTGGCGAAAGAAAGCGTTTTGTACAACTTCATAGAAATAGCTGTAACTTTTGATAGAAGACTCGGATACACATGTTTATGGCTTTATCTTATAGAACTCAAGGTTCCCGTGCTGGGAAAACAGGTTTTGCAGCTGTTTGAGCTAAGATTTCCAAGTTATTCACATAATGAAAACCTATACTTTGTTTCGGTCGAGATCCCCATTCAAATGCATGTAACAGTGAGAAACGCACTGTCTTGGCGAAAGAAAGCGTTTTTGTACAACTTCATAGAAATAGCTGTAACTTTTGATAGAAGACTCGGATACACATGTTTATGGCTTTATCTTATAGAACTCAAGGTTCCCGTGCTGGGAAAACAGGTTTTGCAGCTGTTTGAGCTAAGATTTCCAAGTTATTCACATAATGAAAACCTATACTTTGTTTCGGTCGAGATCCCCATTCAAATGCATGTAACAGTGAGAAACGCACTGTCTTGGCGAAAGAAAGCGTTTTTGTACAACTTCATAGAAATAGCTGTAACTTTTGATAGAAGACTCGGATACACATGTTTATGGCTTTATCTTATAGAACTCAAGGTTCCCGTGCTGGGAAAACAGGTTTTGCAGCTGTTTGAGCTAAGATTTCCAAGTTATTCACATAATGAAAACCTATACTTTGTTTCGGTCGAGATCCCCATTCAAATGCATGTAACAGTGAGAAACGCACTGTCTTGGCGAAAGAAAGCGTTTTTGTACAACTTCATAGAAATAGCTGTAACTTTTGATAGAAGACTCGGATACACATGTTTATGGCTTTATCTTATAGAACTCAAGGTTCCCGTGCTGGGAAAACAGGTTTTGCAGCTGTTTGAGCTAAGATTTCCAAGTTATTCACATAATGAAAACCTATACTTTGTTTCGGTCGAGTTCCCCATTCAAATGCATGTAACAGTGAGAAACGCACTGTCTTGGCGAAAGAAAGCGTTTTTGTACAACTTCATAGAAATAGCTGTAACTTTTGATAGAAGACTCGGATACACATGTTTATGGCTTTATCTTATAGAACTCAAGGTTCCCGTGCTGGGAAAACAGGTTTTGCAGCTGTTTGAGCTAAGATTTCCAAGTTATTCACATAATGAAAACCTATACTTTGTTTCGGTCGAGATCCCCATTCAAATGCATGTAACAGTGAGAAACGCACTGTCTTGGCGAAAGAAAGCGTTTTTGTACAACTTCATAGAAATAGCTGTAACTTTTGATAGAAGACTCGGATACACATGTTTATGGCTTTATCTTATAGAACTCAAGGTTCCCGTGCTGGGAAAACAGGTTTTGCAGCTGTTTGAGCTAAGATTTCCAAGTTATTCACATAATGAAAACCTATACTTTGTTTCGGTCGAGTTCCCCATTCAAATGCATGTAACAGTGAGAAACGCACTGTCTTGGCGAAAGAAAGCGTTTTTGTACAACTTCATAGAAATAGCTGTAACTTTTGATAGAAGACTCGGATACACATGTTTATGGCTTTATCTTATAGAACTCAAGGTTCCCGTGCTGGGAAAACAGGTTTTGCAGCTGTTTGAGCTAAGATTTCCAAGTTATTCACATAATGAAAACCTATACTTTGTTTCGGTCGAGATCCCCATTCAAATGCATGTAACAGTGAGAAACGCACTGTCTTGGCGAAAGAAAGCGTTTTTGTACAACTTCATAGAAATAGCTGTAACTTTTGATAGAAGACTCGGATACACATGTTTATGGCTTTATCTTATAGAACTCAAGGTTCCCGTGCTGGGAAAACAGGTTTTGCAGCTGTTTGAGCTAAGATTTCCAAGTTATTCACATAATGAAAACCTATACTTTGTTTCGGTCGAGATCCCCATTCAAATGCATGTAACAGTGAGAAACGCACTGTCTTGGCGAAAGAAAGCGTTTTTGTACAACTTCATAGAAATAGCTGTAACTTTTGATAGAAGACTCGGATACACATGTTTATGGCTTTATCTTATAGAACTCAAGGTTCCCGTGCTGGGAAAACAGGTTTTGCAGCTGTTTGAGCTAAGATTTCCAAGTTATTCACATAATGAAAACCTATACTTTGTTTCGGTCGAGTTCCCCATTCAAATGCATGTAACAGTGAGAAACGCACTGTCTTGGCGAAAGAAAGCGTTTTTGTACAACTTCATAGAAATAGCTGTAACTTTTGATAGAAGACTCGGATACACATGTTTATGGCTTTATCTTATAGAACTCAAGGTTCCCGTGCTGGGAAAACAGGTTTTGCAGCTGTTTGAGCTAAGATTTCCAAGTTATTCACATAATGAAAACCTATACTTTGTTTCGGTCGAGATCCCCATTCAAATGCATGTAACAGTGAGAAACGCACTGTCTTGGCGAAAGAAAGCGTTTTTGTACAACTTCATAGAAATAGCTGTAACTTTTGATAGAAGACTCGGATACACATGTTTATGGCTTTATCTTATAGAACTCAAGGTTCCCGTGCTGGGAAAACAGGTTTTGCAGCTGTTTGAGCTAAGATTTCCAAGTTATTCACATAATGAAAACCTATACTTTGTTTCGGTCGAGATCCCCATTCAAATGCATGTAACAGTGAGAAACGCACTGTCTTGGCGAAAGAAAGCGTTTTTGTACAACTTCATAGAAATAGCTGTAACTTTTGATAGAAGACTCGGATACACATGTTTATGGCTTTATCTTATAGAACTCAAGGTTCCCGTGCTGGGAAAACAGGTTTTGCAGCTGTTTGAGCTAAGATTTCCAAGTTATTCACATAATGAAAACCTATACTTTGTTTCGGTCGAGATCCCCATTCAAATGCATGTAACAGTGAGAAACGCACTGTCTTGGCGAAAGAAAGCGTTTTTGTACAACTTCATAGAAATAGCTGTAACTTTTGATAGAAGACTCGGATACACATGTTTATGGCTTTATCTTATAGAACTCAAGGTTCCCGTGCTGGGAAAACAGGTTTTGCAGCTGTTTGAGCTAAGATTTCCAAGTTATTCACATAATGAAAACCTATACTTTGTTTCGGTCGAGTTCCCCATTCAAATGCATGTAACAGTGAGAAACGCACTGTCTTGGCGAAAGAAAGCGTTTTTGTACAACTTCATAGAAATAGCTGTAACTTTTGATAGAAGACTCGGATACACATGTTTATGGCTTTATCTTATAGAACTCAAGGTTCCCGTGCTGGGAAAACAGGTTTTGCAGCTGTTTGAGCTAAGATTTCCAAGTTATTCACATAATGAAAACCTATACTTTGTTTCGGTCGAGATCCCCATTCAAATGCATGTAACAGTGAGAAACGCACTGTCTTGGCGAAAGAAAGCGTTTTTGTACAACTTCATAGAAATAGCTGTAACTTTTGATAGAAGACTCGGATACACATGTTTATGGCTTTATCTTATAGAACTCAAGGTTCCCGTGCTGGGAAAACAGGTTTTGCAGCTGTTTGAGCTAAGATTTCCAAGTTATTCACATAATGAAAACCTATACTTTGTTTCGGTCGAGTTCCCCATTCAAATGCATGTAACAGTGAGAAACGCACTGTCTTGGCGAAAGAAAGCGTTTTTGTACAACTTCATAGAAATAGCTGTAACTTTTGATAGAAGACTCGGATACACATGTTTATGGCTTTATCTTATAGAACTCAAGGTTCCCGTGCTGGGAAAACAGGTTTTGCAGCTGTTTGAGCTAAGATTTCCAAGTTATTCACATAATGAAAACCTATACTTTGTTTCGGTCGAGATCCCCATTCAAATGCATGTAACAGTGAGAAACGCACTGTCTTGGCGAAAGAAAGCGTTTTTGTACAACTTCATAGAAATAGCTGTAACTTTTGATAGAAGACTCGGATACACATGTTTATGGCTTTATCTTTTAGAACTCAAGGTTCCCGTGCTGGGAAAACAGGTTTTGCAGCTGTTTGAGCTAAGATTTCCAAGTTATTCACATAATGAAAACCTATACTTTGTTTCGGTCGAGTTCCCCATTCAAATGCATGTAACAGTGAGAAACGCACTGTCTTGGCGAAAGAAAGCGTTTTTGTACAACTTCATAGAAATAGCTGTAACTTTTGATAGAAGACTCGGATACACATGTTTATGGCTTTATCTTATAGAACTCAAGGTTCCCGTGCTGGGAAAACAGGTTTTGCAGCTGTTTGAGCTAAGATTTCCAAGTTATTCACATAATGAAAACCTATACTTTGTTTCGGTCGAGATCCCCATTCAAATGCATGTAACAGTGAGAAACGCACTGTCTTGGCGAAAGAAAGCGTTTTTGTACAACTTCATAGAAATAGCTGTAACTTTTGATAGAAGACTCGGATACACATGTTTATGGCTTTATCTTATAGAACTCAAGGTTCCCGTGCTGGGAAAACAGGTTTTGCAGCTGTTTGAGCTAAGATTTCCAAGTTATTCACATAATGAAAACCTATACTTTGTTTCGGTCGAGTTCCCCATTCAAATGCATGTAACAGTGAGAAACGCACTGTCTTGGCGAAAGAAAGCGTTTTTGTACAACTTCATAGAAATAGCTGTAACTTTTGATAGAAGACTCGGATACACATGTTTATGGCTTTATCTTATAGAACTCAAGGTTCCCGTGCTGGGAAAACAGGTTTTGCAGCTGTTTGAGCTAAGATTTCCAAGTTATTCACATAATGAAAACCTATACTTTGTTTCGGTCGAGATCCCCATTCAAATGCATGTAACAGTGAGAAACGCACTGTCTTGGCGAAAGAAAGCGTTTTTGTACAACTTCATAGAAATAGCTGTAACTTTTGATAGAAGACTCGGATACACATGTTTATGGCTTTATCTTATAGAACTCAAGGTTCCCGTGCTGGGAAAACAGGTTTTGCAGCTGTTTGAGCTAAGATTTCCAAGTTATTCACATAATGAAAACCTATACTTTGTTTCGGTCGAGATCCCCATTCAAATGCATGTAACAGTGAGAAACGCACTGTCTTGGCGAAAGAAAGCGTTTTTGTACAACTTCATAGAAATAGCTGTAACTTTTGATAGAAGACTCGGATACACATGTTTATGGCTTTATCTTATAGAACTCAAGGTTCCCGTGCTGGGAAAACAGGTTTTGCAGCTGTTTGAGCTAAGATTTCCAAGTTATTCACATAATGAAAACCTATACTTTGTTTCGGTCGAGATCCCCATTCAAATGCATGTAACAGTGAGAAACGCACTGTCTTGGCGAAAGAAAGCGTTTTTGTACAACTTCATAGAAATAGCTGTAACTTTTGATAGAAGACTCGGATACACATGTTTATGGCTTTATCTTTTAGAACTCAAGGTTCCCGTGCTGGGAAAACAGGTTTTGCAGCTGTTTGAGCTAAGATTTCCAAGTTATTCACATAATGAAAACCTATACTTTGTTTCGGTCGAGTTCCCCATTCAAATGCATGTAACAGTGAGAAACGCACTGTCTTGGCGAAAGAAAGCGTTTTTGTACAACTTCATAGAAATAGCTGTAACTTTTGATAGAAGACTCGGATACACATGTTTATGGCTTTATCTTATAGAACTCAAGGTTCCCGTGCTGGGAAAACAGGTTTTGCAGCTGTTTGAGCTAAGATTTCCAAGTTATTCACATAATGAAAACCTATACTTTGTTTCGGTCGAGATCCCCATTCAAATGCATGTAACAGTGAGAAACGCACTGTCTTGGCGAAAGAAAGCGTTTTTGTACAACTTCATAGAAATAGCTGTAACTTTTGATAGAAGACTCGGATACACATGTTTATGGCTTTATCTTATAGAACTCAAGGTTCCCGTGCTGGGAAAACAGGTTTTGCAGCTGTTTGAGCTAAGATTTCCAAGTTATTCACATAATGAAAACCTATACTTTGTTTCGGTCGAGATCCCCATTCAAATGCATGTAACAGTGAGAAACGCACTGTCTTGGCGAAAGAAAGCGTTTTTGTACAACTTCATAGAAATAGCTGTAACTTTTGATAGAAGACTCGGATACACATGTTTATGGCTTTATCTTATAGAACTCAAGGTTCCCGTGCTGGGAAAACAGGTTTTGCAGCTGTTTGAGCTAAGATTTCCAAGTTATTCACATAATGAAAACCTATACTTTGTTTCGGTCGAGATCCCCATTCAAATGCATGTAACAGTGAGAAACGCACTGTCTTGGCGAAAGAAAGCGTTTTTGTACAACTTCATAGAAATAGCTGTAACTTTTGATAGAAGACTCGGATACACATGTTTATGGCTTTATCTTATAGAACTCAAGGTTCCCGTGCTGGGAAAACAGGTTTTGCAGCTGTTTGAGCTAAGATTTCCAAGTTATTCACATAATGAAAACCTATACTTTGTTTCGGTCGAGATCCCCATTCAAATGCATGTAACAGTGAGAAACGCACTGTCTTGGCGAAAGAAAGCGTTTTTGTACAACTTCATAGAAATAGCTGTAACTTTTGATAGAAGACTCGGATACACATGTTTATGGCTTTATCTTATAGAACTCAAGGTTCCCGTGCTGGGAAAACAGGTTTTGCAGCTGTTTGAGCTAAGATTTCCAAGTTATTCACATAATGAAAACCTATACTTTGTTTCGGTCGAGATCCCCATTCAAATGCATGTAACAGTGAGAAACGCACTGTCTTTGCGAAAAAAAGCGTTTTTGTACAACTTCATAGAAATAGCTGTAACTTTTGATAGAAGACTCGGATACACATGTTTATGGCTTTATCTTATAGAACTCAAGGTTCCCGTGCTGGGAAAACAGGTTTTGCAGCTGTTTGAGCTAAGATTTCCAAGTTATTCACATAATGAAAACCTATACTTTGTTTCGGTCGAGTTCCCCATTCAAATGCATGTAACAGTGAGAAACGCACTGTCTTGGCGAAAGAAAGCGTTTTTGTACAACTTCATAGAAATAGCTGTAACTTTTGATAGAAGACTCGGATACACATGTTTATGGCTTTATCTTATAGAACTCAAGGTTCCCGTGCTGGGAAAACAGGTTTTGCAGCTGTTTGAGCTAAGATTTCCAAGTTATTCACATAATGAAAACCTATACTTTGTTTCGGTCGAGTTCCCCATTCAAATGCATGTAACAGTGAGAAACGCACTGTCTTGGCGAAAGAAAGCGTTTTTGTACAACTTCATAGAAATAGCTGTAACTTTTGATAGAAGACTCGGATACACATGTTTATGGCTTTATCTTATAGAACTCAAGGTTCCCGTGCTGGGAAAACAGGTTTTGCAGCTGTTTGAGCTAAGATTTCCAAGTTATTCACATAATGAAAACCTATACTTTGTTTCGGTCGAGATCCCCATTCAAATGCATGTAACAGTGAGAAACGCACTGTCTTGGCGAAAGAAAGCGTTTTTGTACAACTTCATAGAAATAGCTGTAACTTTTGATAGAAGACTCGGATACACATGTTTATGGCTTTATCTTATAGAACTCAAGGTTCCCGTGCTGGGAAAACAGGTTTTGCAGCTGTTTGAGCTAAGATTTCCAAGTTATTCACATAATGAAAACCTATACTTTGTTTCGGTCGAGATCCCCATTCAAATGCATGTAACAGTGAGAAACGCACTGTCTTGGCGAAAGAAAGCGTTTTTGTACAACTTCATAGAAATAGCTGTAACTTTTGATAGAAGACTCGGATACACATGTTTATGGCTTTATCTTATAGAACTCAAGGTTCCCGTGCTGGGAAAACAGGTTTTGCAGCTGTTTGAGCTAAGATTTCCAAGTTATTCACATAATGAAAACCTATACTTTGTTTCGGTCGAGATCCCCATTCAAATGCATGTAACAGTGAGAAAGGCACTGTCTTTGCGAAAGAAAGCGTTTTTATACAACTTCATAGAAATAGCTGTAACTTTTGATAGAAGACTCGGATACACATGTTTATGGCTTTATCTTTTAGAACTCAAGGTTCCCGTGCTGGGAAAACAGGTTTTGCAGCTGTTTGAGCTAAGATTTCCAAGTTATTCACATAATGAAAACCTATACTTTGTTTCGGTCGAGTTCCCCATTCAAATGCATGTAACAGTGAGAAACGCACTGTCTTGGCGAAAGAAAGCGTTTTTGTACAACTTCATAGAAATAGCTGTAACTTTTGATAGAAGACTCGGATACACATGTTTATGGCTTTATCTTATAGAACTCAAGGTTCCCGTGCTGGGAAAACAGGTTTTGCAGCTGTTTGAGCTAAGATTTCCAAGTTATTCACATAATGAAAACCTATACTTTGTTTCGGTCGAGTTCCCCATTCAAATGCATGTAACAGTGAGAAACGCACTGTCTTGGCGAAAGAAAGCGTTTTTGTACAACTTCATAGAAATAGCTGTAACTTTTGATAGAAGACTCGGATACACATGTTTATGGCTTTATCTTATAGAACTCAAGGTTCCCGTGCTGGGAAAACAGGTTTTGCAGCTGTTTGAGCTAAGATTTCCAAGTTATTCACATAATGAAAACCTATACTTTGTTTCGGTCGAGTTCCCCATTCAAATGCATGTAACAGTGAGAAACGCACTGTCTTGGCGAAAGAAAGCGTTTTTGTACAACTTCATAGAAATAGCTGTAACTTTTGATAGAAGACTCGGATACACATGTTTATGGCTTTATCTTTTAGAACTCAAGGTTCCCGTGCTGGGAAAACAGGTTTTGCAGCTGTTTGAGCTAAGATTTCCAAGTTATTCACATAATGAAAACCTATACTTTGTTTCGGTCGAGATCCCCATTCAAATGCATGTAACAGTGAGAAACGCACTGTCTTGGCGAAAGAAAGCGTTTTTGTACAACTTCATAGAAATAGCTGTAACTTTTGATAGAAGACTCGGATACACATGTTTATGGCTTTATCTTATAGAACTCAAGGTTCCCGTGCTGGGAAAACAGGTTTTGCAGCTGTTTGAGCTAAGATTTCCAAGTTATTCACATAATGAAAACCTATACTTTGTTTCGGTCGAGATCCCCATTCAAATGCATGTAACAGTGAGAAACGCACTGTCTTGGCGAAAGAAAGCGTTTTTGTACAACTTCATAGAAATAGCTGTAACTTTTGATAGAAGACTCGGATACACATGTTTATGGCTTTATCTTATAGAACTCAAGGTTCCCGTGCTGGGAAAACAGGTTTTGCAGCTGTTTGAGCTAAGATTTCCAAGTTATTCACATAATGAAAACCTATACTTTGTTTCGGTCGAGATCCCCATTCAAATGCATGTAACAGTGAGAAACGCACTGTCTTTGCGAAAAAAAGCGTTTTTGTACAACTTCATAGAAATAGCTGTAACTTTTGATAGAAGACTCGGATACACATGTTTATGGCTTTATCTTATAGAACTCAAGGTTCCCGTGCTGGGAAAACAGGTTTTGCAGCTGTTTGAGCTAAGATTTCCAAGTTATTCACATAATGAAAACCTATACTTTGTTTCGGTCGAGTTCCCCATTCAAATGCATGTAACAGTGAGAAACGCACTGTCTTGGCGAAAGAAAGCGTTTTTGTACAACTTCATAGAAATAGCTGTAACTTTTGATAGAAGACTCGGATACACATGTTTATGGCTTTATCTTATAGAACTCAAGGTTCCCGTGCTGGGAAAACAGGTTTTGCAGCTGTTTGAGCTAAGATTTCCAAGTTATTCACATAATGAAAACCTATACTTTGTTTCGGTCGAGTTCCCCATTCAAATGCATGTAACAGTGAGAAACGCACTGTCTTGGCGAAAGAAAGCGTTTTTGTACAACTTCATAGAAATAGCTGTAACTTTTGATAGAAGACTCGGATACACATGTTTATGGCTTTATCTTATAGAACTCAAGGTTCCCGTGCTGGGTGTCAAGGGTTGACAATTTGTTCAAACACAGTAAGAGAGAAATGAGACACTGGCAGACCGACTCAGAGTTTCAAAGACGTGCGCACGGGTGAGAGTCTCTGAGCAGACTAACACACCGAGCACCGTTTACTCGCTTTATTTATAAGGCAAAATGGGTTACATAATACTTCCTCTTTCAACTGAAGAGGGGAGAGCTCAGGCATTGTCTTAGCTATCTAACTTCTGCACACAAACTGAAAAACAACGACACAGCAGTATTCATGCTTATCTGACATCGCAGACACTGAAGTAAAGAATGCATGTATATATCCTGTCTTTGTCAAACATCTCACACACTTAAGCAAGGAATACATTGTGTTCTTTTCAACAGTAAGCTTTACCGTGTGAAAATATATAAACACTTGATTATAAGGCATACTTGTTTCTACTTGATTATACTTTAATGATTTAACTAAAATAAAAATTCTCTTAACATTCCCTCCTGATGTTAATATATTTCACATGTTTTACTCAATGCATAGTCACTTGTTAGTCACATTTTCAACTTGCACGTCATTCAGTGAAATAATTAAACAACAAGCTTGTCAAGATTGTCATAGAGATTTTCTTCTCTCTCTCCCACACTCAGCATATCATACTGACGATAGGGATCCTCCATAACTGACTGAGCCAAGACATGGTTTCCTAACATACGCTTGAACATGTTTGTCATTATGCTTCTCAGACATGGGATAATACAAGCAATGAAAAGGCAAAATAGTAACATCACACTGAAAAGGGCCAACAGGCCTTTAATCAGTAGAGATTTCCAAGAGCCGCTCAGCAGCCAGTCCCACCAACCTTGAGTATCGGTAACGTAGTCCTGCTGCTGAGCGTCTCTCAGTTGTTTCAAAACATTCAAAGCATTTGTCATGTTTAATGAATGGATGTTATCAGGTATGTAGGTACAACATGTAGTGTTAAACAATACGCAGAGACCACCTTTCTCTGCGAGAATGATGTCTAAAGCCACTCGGTGCTGCATGACAGTGATGCGAATTGCATCAATTTCTTCATTCTGTCCTTGATTAATGCGGGTTGAAGCATTTAAAAATAATCCAAAACGATAGTCCAGGGTTTCTATCCGTAGTGCGTGTTTCCCTACTCCTATCCATGGAAACAAAGCGTGTATTACCTTCTGGCTCTTGGTCCAGAGTTTGAAGTCATCTGGTACATCAGAACCAAGATATGGATCATGGGGCTTGAGGCCTGTGTTACGTTTAGCTCTGGTGTTGCTGTTCACTGACATCTTAAAGGTGTGGTCAGATACCAGAACAGGGGCACAGAGTCCGGTGCTGTTTGGTGGCAGCATGAAATAGACTTTCAGGCCACACGCCCAAGCTGCGCCCTGTACCCAGTATGTACCTGTCGATGAGCCGATGCCATCCCAATCTGGTGCCGCCAGGATCATGGAGCAGTTTCGGTTTTGTCCTAATTTCTTCAGACCCTGGGGCGTACCTGTTTGTCCGGTTGCTCCTGTGAAGTTAAAGCACACTGGGTGTTGTATGTCAGGTGGCAAAACAACTGAGAATGATTTCAGTTTTCTATGGCTGACGTTTATATGCACCCAGTAGGCTTCATTGCAGGTGTAGTTTATATTTGGGTACTGGTGGGTGCAGTTTGTTATGTTGTAGATTAAAGACTTTACACTCTGTGGGACTATATATTGTGTAGTGTTGTGGCATGTGTTGCTGTTTTGGTCCTTTATGGATCCACCTATCACCATCACAGGTTTTCCTGGTGTTGAGCAGGTCCCGGTAATGGCTTTGTCATATATGCAGAGTGCTTCAGCCTTGGTTGGGGGTTTTCCATACACTGTGGCATGGAGTGCTGTCGTGGGCATATGTGAGCAGACATAGCAGTTTGCGGCATTGTCTTCTCTGTGCACTCTGTCATGGACATACCGGTACCATGCATTGTTCAGCCACGGGTGGTTGTGTTCTTTGTCTATCTCCTTCAGGTGCGAGTTGTCGTGGGTCCACCTCTTAGGTCGGAGAATAATTGGTACTGTCTTGTGGGTTCCACTGGGCATCAACCAAAAGAGTGTCGTCATCAGGAGGATAGCCATTAGACAGAATATGTAGCACATGAGTAGTTTTCGTTTGATGTCACAAGCGCCCAAGCACAACAGCTTTGGGGCTGGAACTGGTGCTAGCATTGATTCTGAAGCTGGTTCTTCTTCTGGATTTATCAGGTTGTTTTCCTCAGTCATCTTGTTGAGATTTTATTCAGGCGTCCCTGGTGTTATTATTGGTTCTGCTCTTCGGTGGGATAGGTCAGTCTGATCTTCAGGGCGACCAGGCACACCCGAGCTCCCACGTGAGTAGCACTGCCGAGGAAGCACAGGGCGGGAAACCCGTTCAGCCCTGTCCTCCAGCAGGGGTTCACGTAAGAGTCAGGGGAACCGGCGTCTTATTGTGGTGCAAACACTTTCTTCACGTGGGATTGATGAATCCACGAAACTCGTTCGGCTATCTTACACGCTGTGGGTGTGGTAAGTAGCACCTGGAAGGGACCTTCCCACTTTGGAGCACTCCAGTTTTTCCGCTGGAGGACTTTAATCAGAATCCAATCACCGGGGTTCAACCTGCAAGAAACTGAAGAAAAGTCACTCGGCAGTTGATTGCTTAATCTCACTTCTTTATTCTCAAATAGTTTTGTCATCCATTCTGCCATTGTTGTTTCTGCAATAGATTTATTAATTGGCTCACTCATTATGGGGAGTGGAAAATGTCTGCCATGTACGATTTCAAATGGCGTTAGACCACCTGTTCCTTGAGTTATTCTCATCCATAATTTAACCAAGCTTAGACATTCAGGCCAAGGTTTTTTAGTCTCTTCCATACATTTCCTCAACCTTTGTTTAATTGTGCCGTTAGTTCTCTCGACTAATCCTGCACTTTGTGGATGATAAGAACAGTGATGTTTTATGCTGAAGCCTAAAGCTTCAGAAACTTTACTTATTACTTCATTTACAAAATGTGTGCCATTGTCTGATCTTATCAGAGATGGAATACCGTACGTTGGAATAAAATGATTACATAGACATTTTGCTACTGATATTGCATCTGCTTTTTTCACTGGGTATATTTCTGGCCACTTGGAAAATACATCAATTATCACAAGTGCATATTTGGAGGATTGTGATTCATTTAATTCTATGAAATCCATGTGGACAGTGTGAAATGGATGCGGTGGTATAGGGAAATGCCCTCGCTTTGGACGTAGATTTCCCTGTGCGTTGTGTCTTTGGCAAATCATACATGTTCTGATAAACTCTTGTGCTGAACTTTCAAAATTTTTTGTATAGAATTGTTTATTAAGAATATTAATCATCCCTCCTGATGACACATGAGTTTTCCCATGTGTCACTAAAGCAGCAGTTCTATGCAAAGATTTTGGAAGCACTGGTTTGCCATTACACATCATGAGGTTGTCTTTTAATTCTGCTCCATCTTTCACCCAAGATTTTTGTTCACTCAGCGATGCTGTTTTCTGTGCATCTGCTAGTATTTCTAAAGGTATTAGATCTATGATTTCTGTTGTTAAAACATCAATTTGTTTTTCTGCAGCTGCTTTTGCTGCTTTGTCAGCAAAGTTATTTCCTCTCGTAATTTCTGTGTCATCCTTTTGATGAGCTGCACATTTGCATAGTGCTAATTCTTTTGGCAACGTTATTACTTCTAATAGCTTTTTTAGAAGGTTTGCATGTTGAACTGTGTTGCCTGAGGAAGTTGTCATTCCTCTGTTATGCCATATTTTAGCGAAATGATGAACTGCTGAATAGACATATTGACTGTCTGTGTAAACATTAACACTTTGACCCTTATATAAAGTACATGCTCTGATGACTGCGGTTAGTTCTGCGCTTTGAGCAGAGTTTGAGGAGCTGAGAGCTTTTGCTTCTATCACTTTATCAACAGTTGTGACCGCATAACCCACACAATTTCTACCGTGAATGTCTTTTGACGCTGAGCCGTCCACAAAAACATTACTGAAACTGCTCTGGGGGGAGCTGTATATATCAGTGCGAGGTTTTGTATCTTCCTCTAATTTTTGAATGCAACAGTGTTGTTCTCCGTCCAGAGAAGTCGGCAAAAGTGTACTTGGGTTTAGCTGGCCACACTTCTCTATTTTTATGTGTGATTGTGTAAGTAGAATCCCCACATAAGAAAGTTGTCTTGCATGCGTGAGGAAAGAGAGGTTCGCTTGGAGCAAAATAGAGGTCACTGCATGTGGGACTTTGATGATCAATTTATGTCCTAGAACAATGTCTGCACATTTTTTAACTGCCTCTGCTGCTGCTGCGCATGCCTGAACACAGGTAGGTAATCCAGCAGCTACAGAGTCAAGTTTGCATGAGTAGAAAGCTAATGGACGTTGTTTTTCTCCAAAAGCTTGAGTTAAGACTGCTTTCATATACCCTCCTGCACCATCAACATGGAGAACGAAAGGTTTTCCATAGTCTGGTAATGCTAAGACGGTACATGTCTGCAGTGCTATTTTCAAATCAACGAAAGCTTTTTCTGCTTCTGGAGTCCATTGTACTTTGTCTTTTAATGCTAGATCTTTACCATAAATGAGGTTCTGTAGTGGTTGAGCTAGTAATGCGTATTCTGGAATCCAGCATCTACAGAAATTGCACAGTCCTAAAAAACTCATCATTTGTTGTTTAGTTACTGGTTTTGGGGCATTTTGGACTGCTATCTTTCTGCTCTCTAACAGCTGCCTGCCTTGTCCTGTCAATTTGTGGCCAAGGTATGTTACTTCCTGGCTCCACAATTGCAGTTTATGCTGTGACACTTTATGGCCTTGCTCTGCGAGATGTTGCAAAACTGTTAATGTATTTTCTTTGCACTCATCTTTTGTATGGCCTGTGATCAATATATCATCTACATACAACAAGAACTGCCCTGGGGCAGGGAGCGTACAAGATGACATTGATTTTCTCAAAGCCTCTGCATACAGAGTTGGGCTATTCTGGAATCCCTGAGGCAACCTTGTATAAGTATACTTTTGATTGTCAAAGGTGAATCCGAATAACTTCTGTGAGTCAGGGTGCAGAGGTACGGAGAAGAAGGCATTGGACAAGTCTATTACAGAGAACCACCGTTCTTTTGGTGTTACTTGATTTAGAATTGTGTGTGGATTTGCAACCACTGGAGGTATTTGCTCTGTTACCTCATTTATTGCTCTTAGATCATGAACTAAGCGATATTTTCCTGTATTAGCCTTTTTTACTGGAAAAATTGGTGTATTACACGTGGCTTCATTAGTTTTCACGAGAATACCTGCTTTTTGCATCTCTGCTATGACTGGTCTGATACCTTCTTTTGCCTCTGCACTCAAGGGATATTGTGGTTTTACAGGCCTATATGAGGTTGTAGTTTTCACCACTACTGGATCTGCTCCTTTTATTAGGCCTACATCCGTGGGTCCTTGAGACCATAATGTTTGTGGCAGCTTCTCTAGTTCTGGATGTGCTTCAATTGTTAATACTTGTCATTCATCTTGCTCTGTTGTGGCTAAATGTGTGGCTGGTGTGGCTGTCACCGGCCAACACAGCGTTAGCCTCATGCACCCAGTTCTACGGCCTTTTTGCCAGTCCTCACACTCTATTTTGTCATATCTGTCCATTTCTACATTTCTCAGCACTGTGCCTAACTCAGACCAAGGCGTTTGGTCGTTGCGTGCAACAGATACATGAGGGTTGCACATCTTATTTAAGCGCTGCACTGCATCTGTCTGTAACACTGAGCATACTGCATTACCACTCTGTGTCACATACAGGTGTTGTAGGACTAGTTTTTGCGGTCCTAGTCTGTGCACTTGTTGATCATAAATTTTGTCTGGACCTGGGACATATTTATACCACAAGGTGTTGTGATATTTTGCTGGGTCCTGTCTATGTGAGTGCTCAGGTAAGTACATATTAGCTTTGGCCTCTAATGGTTCAAGTTTTGGTAAATCTAAGGCCCAGTAATAATTTGGCTCACCTAAACCTTCACAAACAAAAATGTCTTCAGTTTGGCTCTGACTTTCAGAGAGTAGGAGTCTGGCTTTCATGCCACTTTCTTCAGGAAAAACTCCTATTTTTAATTTTGTTAAAGCATCTCTTCCTAACAAATTTAGTGGACAAGATGGATCATAGATGCACTGATTTTTGCAGGCACGGCCACTATCTCTATGTGACATAAAAAGGGGGTCGGTTAGATGCTGTTTTGTCACATGTCCTGAGGCTGATTTCACGATTAAGGTATCTTTTGAAGAGGTTAAATTTGGGACTTCTACTGTTAGGACAGTTTTACAAGCACCTGTGTCGCAAAGGAATTTTATTGGGACCCCGTTAACGTGCACTATAACGGTGGGCTTTGCTTCTGAGCCTAGCAGCAGTTGTTCAATGTTGTAAACTTCCCCTTCACTTGTTTCACTTCCCTTTTCTTGTGCTAGTCATTCATCACGGCGTCTGCGCCTGTCATCTCCACCTTCCTGTTCTTGGCTTACATTTCTACAGTTTCGAGCAAAGTGCCCGATTTTACCACAGTTATAACATCTCATATCTCTTCTATCTCTTCTTTGTCCTGCTTTTTGCTTTCCCCTACTTTGCTTAAAACCTGCCGTGTGTTGCTGTCCTGAGAAGGCTATAAAGCCTGTCTCTGGATCAATCATGAAAACTCCTTCTGTTTTTTCTTTTTGTTTTTGAATTTTGACTGCATGCTCAGCATATTGTAGGGCTTCAGGCAAGGTTCCTGTATTTTGAGTGACCCAGTGTTTGTCTACATGTGCTTTTATCTTAGGCAGTAGACCATTTAGGAAGGCATTTTTTAATTGTTGTTGAAAAGCAGACAGTGGATCGGCATCATAATTTAGCCCTGAGTTTTGTCTGAAAACTGGGCGTAGGCGATCCAAATAGTCTGATGCTGTCTCTCCTTCCTTTTGTTTGCACTCTCCTATCTTTCCATAATCTGGCCTTGGGGCTAAAATAACTTCTATTCTGCCATACAAGTTATTAAGCTCCTGTATTAATTGGGGAGTGTCTGGCCCCAACACGTCACCGTTTAAATCATTTCCTGTAAATTGACCTCTAGCTCTAGGAAGACTTAAACCTAATAAATCTTGAAAAACTTGATGCATCTCATGACCATTTAAACCCCACCCCTGACGGATCAATTCCACTGCATCTCGCCACGGCCGGAAGCCTTCTTTAAGGGGTGGCACATCTTTTAGTACATTCTCTCTGTCTTTATGAGACCAGGGTCGGAATGCATAAATTAAAGGCTCACCGTCTACTGGTATGACTCCTTGGGCGTCTGGGGGACCAGTGGGTTGACCGTACCTGGGGTTAGATAAGGCTACCATTGGAAACTGACCTACAATTTCTGTTTTTTTGGAATGACCATGCTTAGTCATAAGATCAAGTTGTTGTCTGGCCTCCATATAGGGATTTGAAACAAAAGGTTTGTGAGGAGAGCTTACAGGAAGTGCTGACGTAGGGTTAGGTGCAGCTGCTGCAGGCTGTGCAGGCTGAAGAGCATAAGGAGGGGGGTACGGTTTTTCTTCTCCTGCAGTTTTCTGTTTATCTTTAGTTTCCTGCTTTTGGGCACGTTTAACAATGCGTTTATCGTTTTCTACCATCCACGCCTTGAAAAGGTGCCATTCTGCTAAGCGTTTTGCTTTTTTCTTTTGGCTCTTTTCCTCAAATAATTCTTTTTGTAAAGCAGCCTTTAAAGCAGTTATTGATTCTTGATTGCATTTGCCTTGCCAGGCTGGGCAATAAATTTTATGTGGATTTCTCCACCTATTTGCACTGACTCTTCCTGCATTTGGACAGTTTTTTTCCAACCATCCTTCATCTGCTGTTAATTTTACTTTAGTTTTAGAGTTACCCATTTTGAACTAATTACGTCAGAACTGTGACACCTTCTTTGGCATGAAAAAGTGAGAATGGGTTTTCGATAACAGCCTTCTACTCTCCCACTAATTGAGAGAGCGGTTATCAATTTTACGTGATGAAGCACAACCCTTTTTTCCACCTTTACCAATACGTGAGTGTACACAGGAAAACAGTTTGAGAAGTGGTTCGACCGCGTATTGGGTCGTAAAAACAACTCACTCCTCACAAACAAAGCGCGTTTCTATGATTTTTATTGAGATTTTCCGTAGGCCTATTTATTTGTGTAACACCTTCACCTTCAGCCACTCTTCTTGAGTGACCGGAAACCTGTTCCGTTGCAGCCACTCCCAGAGCGACCGGAACTTTTAATAGCGATTTTTCTAGAATTTCGCTCTTGCCTGTCGTCTTCTTAGTCCCGCATGGACACTGAGATCTGTCGGCGTACCTAGGTTTACACACTACTTAAAGGAAAATCTCAATATCAACGTATTTTAGCGCTTGGTGGAATGCGTGTCATATTCACCTCTACTGTGGCGCTGCGTTTTAAGATCCGGTGCTCATCGGGTCCTGGAGTCGTGAAGGCCGAACGCTGACCGGAGATCGAATTCACGTTCCCGGGTTTTTCGTTTTACTGATCAGATTTCTTCCAGCGCAGGCGTCACGACGTCAGGATCCGATGGAGACCGTCTGTGGAAAACTAGACGTTAAAATAACAGTCAGTTCTCCGGCTACGAAGGACCAATTAAATGTCAAGGGTTGACAATTTGTTCAAACACAGTAAGAGAGAAATGAGACACTGGCAGACCGACTCAGAGTTTCAAAGACGTGCGCACGGGTGAGAGTCTCTGAGCAGACTAACACACCGAGCACCGTTTACTCGCTTTATTTATAAGGCAAAATGGGTTACATAATACTTCCTCTTTCAACTGAAGAGGGGAGAGCTCAGGCATTGTCTTAGCTATCTAACTTCTGCACACAAACTGAAAAACAACGACACAGCAGTATTCATGCTTATCTGACATCGCAGACACTGAAGTAAAGAATGCATGTATATATCCTGTCTTTGTCAAACATCTCACACACTTAAGCAAGGAATACATTGTGTTCTTTTCAACAGTAAGCTTTACCGTGTGAAAATATATAAACACTTGATTATAAGGCATACTTGTTTCTACTTGATTATACTTTAATGATTTAACTAAAATAAAAATTCTCTTAACACTGGGAAAACAGGTTTTGCAGCTGTTTGAGCTAAGATTTCCAAGTTATTCACATAATGAAAACCTATACTTTGTTTCGGTCGAGATCCCCATTCAAATGCATGTAACAGTGAGAAACGCACTGTCTTTGCGAAAGAAAGCGTTTTTATACAACTTCATAGAAATAGCTGTAACTTTTGATAGAAGACTCGGATACACATGTTTATGGCTTTATCTTTTAGAACTCAAGGTTCCCGTGCTGGGAAAACAGGTTTTGCAGCTGTTTGAGCTAAGATTTCCAAGTTATTCACATAATGAAAACCTATACTTTGTTTCGGTCGAGTTCCCCATTCAAATGCATGTAACAGTGAGAAACGCACTGTCTTGGCGAAAGAAAGCGTTTTTGTACAACTTCATAGAAATAGCTGTAACTTTTGATAGAAGACTCGGATACACATGTTTATGGCTTTATCTTATAGAACTCAAGGTTCCCGTGCTGGGAAAACAGGTTTTGCAGCTGTTTGAGCTAAGATTTCCAAGTTATTCACATAATGAAAACCTATACTTTGTTTCGGTCGAGTTCCCCATTCAAATGCATGTAACAGTGAGAAACGCACTGTCTTGGCGAAAGAAAGCGTTTTTGTACAACTTCATAGAAATAGCTGTAACTTTTGATAGAAGACTCGGATACACATGTTTATGGCTTTATCTTATAGAACTCAAGGTTCCCGTGCTGGGAAAACAGGTTTTGCAGCTGTTTGAGCTAAGATTTCCAAGTTATTCACATAATGAAAACCTATACTTTGTTTCGGTCGAGATCCCCATTCAAATGCATGTAACAGTGAGAAACGCACTGTCTTTGCGAAAGAAAGCGTTTTTATACAACTTCATAGAAATAGCTGTAACTTTTGATAGAAGACTCGGATACACATGTTTATGGCTTTATCTTTTAGAACTCAAGGTTCCCGTGCTGGGAAAACAGGTTTTGCAGCTGTTTGAGCTAAGATTTCCAAGTTATTCACATAATGAAAACCTATACTTTGTTTCGGTCGAGTTCCCCATTCAAATGCATGTAACAGTGAGAAACGCACTGTCTTGGCGAAAGAAAGCGTTTTTGTACAACTTCATAGAAATAGCTGTAACTTTTGATAGAAGACTCGGATACACATGTTTATGGCTTTATCTTATAGAACTCAAGGTTCCCGTGCTGGGAAAACAGGTTTTGCAGCTGTTTGAGCTAAGATTTCCAAGTTATTCACATAATGAAAACCTATACTTTGTTTCGGTCGAGTTCCCCATTCAAATGCATGTAACAGTGAGAAACGCACTGTCTTGGCGAAAGAAAGCGTTTTTGTACAACTTCATAGAAATAGCTGTAACTTTTGATAGAAGACTCGGATACACATGTTTATGGCTTTATCTTATAGAACTCAAGGTTCCCGTGCTGGGAAAACAGGTTTTGCAGCTGTTTGAGCTAAGATTTCCAAGTTATTCACATAATGAAAACCTATACTTTGTTTCGGTCGAGATCCCCATTCAAATGCATGTAACAGTGAGAAACGCACTGTCTTTGCGAAAGAAAGCGTTTTTATACAACTTCATAGAAATAGCTGTAACTTTTGATAGAAGACTCGGATACACATGTTTATGGCTTTATCTTTTAGAACTCAAGGTTCCCGTGCTGGGAAAACAGGTTTTGCAGCTGTTTGAGCTAAGATTTCCAAGTTATTCACATAATGAAAACCTATACTTTGTTTCGGTCGAGTTCCCCATTCAAATGCATGTAACAGTGAGAAACGCACTGTCTTGGCGAAAGAAAGCGTTTTTGTACAACTTCATAGAAATAGCTGTAACTTTTGATAGAAGACTCGGATACACATGTTTATGGCTTTATCTTTTAGAACTCAAGGTTCCCGTGCTGGGAAAACAGGTTTTGCAGCTGTTTGAGCTAAGATTTCCAAGTTATTCACATAATGAAAACCTATACTTTGTTTCGGTCGAGTTCCCCATTCAAATGCATGTAACAGTGAGAAACGCACTGTCTTGGCGAAAGAAAGCGTTTTTGTACAACTTCATAGAAATAGCTGTAACTTTTGATAGAAGACTCGGATACACATGTTTATGGCTTTATCTTATAGAACTCAAGGTTCCCGTGCTGGGAAAACAGGTTTTGCAGCTGTTTGAGCTAAGATTTCCAAGTTATTCACATAATGAAAACCTATACTTTGTTTCGGTCGAGTTCCCCATTCAAATGCATGTAACAGTGAGAAACGCACTGTCTTGGCGAAAGAAAGCGTTTTTGTACAACTTCATAGAAATAGCTGTAACTTTTGATAGAAGACTCGGATACACATGTTTATGGCTTTATCTTATAGAACTCAAGGTTCCCGTGCTGGGAAAACAGGTTTTGCAGCTGTTTGAGCTAAGATTTCCAAGTTATTCACATAATGAAAACCTATACTTTGTTTCGGTCGAGATCCCCATTCAAATGCATGTAACAGTGAGAAACGCACTGTCTTTGCGAAAGAAAGCGTTTTTATACAACTTCATAGAAATAGCTGTAACTTTTGATAGAAGACTCGGATACACATGTTTATGGCTTTATCTTTTAGAACTCAAGGTTCCCGTGCTGGGAAAACAGGTTTTGCAGCTGTTTGAGCTAAGATTTCCAAGTTATTCACATAATGAAAACCTATACTTTGTTTCGGTCGAGTTCCCCATTCAAATGCATGTAACAGTGAGAAACGCACTGTCTTGGCGAAAGAAAGCGTTTTTGTACAACTTCATAGAAATAGCTGTAACTTTTGATAGAAGACTCGGATACACATGTTTATGGCTTTATCTTTTAGAACTCAAGGTTCCCGTGCTGGGAAAACAGGTTTTGCAGCTGTTTGAGCTAAGATTTCCAAGTTATTCACATAATGAAAACCTATACTTTGTTTCGGTCGAGTTCCCCATTCAAATGCATGTAACAGTGAGAAACGCACTGTCTTGGCGAAAGAAAGCGTTTTTGTACAACTTCATAGAAATAGCTGTAACTTTTGATAGAAGACTCGGATACACATGTTTATGGCTTTATCTTATAGAACTCAAGGTTCCCGTGCTGGGAAAACAGGTTTTGCAGCTGTTTGAGCTAAGATTTCCAAGTTATTCACATAATGAAAGCCTATACTTTGTTTCGGTCGAGATCCCCATTCAAATGCATGTAACAGTGAGAAACGCACTGTCTTGGCGAAAGAAAGCGTTTTTGTACAACTTCATAGAAATAGCTGTAACTTTTGATAGAAGACTCGGATACACATGTTTATGGCTTTATCTTTTAGAACTCAAGGTTCCCGTGCTGGGAAAACAGGTTTTGCAGCTGTTTGAGCTAAGATTTCCAAGTTATTCACATAATGAAAACCTATACTTTGTTTCGGTCGAGTTCCCCATTCAAATGCATGTAACAGTGAGAAACGCACTGTCTTGGCAAAAGAAAGCGTTTTTGTACAACTTCATAGAAATAGCTGTAACTTTTGATAGAAGACTCGGATACACATGTTTATGGCTTTATCTTATAGAACTCAAGGTTCCCGTGCTGGGAAAACAGGTTTTGCAGCTGTTTGAGCTAAGATTTCCAAGTTATTCACATAATGAAAACCTATACTTTGTTTCGGTCGAGTTCCCCATTCAAATGCATGTAACAGTGAGAAACGCACTGTCTTGGCGAAAGAAAGCGTTTTTGTACAACTTCATAGAAATAGCTGTAACTTTTGATAGAAGACTCGGATACACATGTTTATGGCTTTATCTTTTAGAACTCAAGGTTCCCGTGCTGGGAAAACAGGTTTTGCAGCTGTTTGAGCTAAGATTTCCAAGTTATTCACATAATGAAAACCTATACTTTGTTTCGGTCGAGTTCCCCATTCAAATGCATGTAACAGTGAGAAACGCACTGTCTTGGCAAAAGAAAGCGTTTTTGTACAACTTCATAGAAATAGCTGTAACTTTTGATAGAAGACTTGGATACACATGTTTATGGCTTTATCTTATAGAACTCAAGGTTCCCGTGCTGGGAAAACAGGTTTTGCAGCTGTTTGAGCTAAGATTTCCAAGTTATTCACATAATGAAAACCTATACTTTGTTTCGGTCGAGATCCCCATTCAAATGCATGTAACAGTGAGAAACGCACTGTCTTGGCGAAAGAAAGCGTTTTTGTACAACTTCATAGAAATAGCTGTAACTTTTGATAGAAGACTCGGATACACATGTTTATGGCTTTATCTTATAGAACTCAAGGTTCCCGTGCTGGGAAAACAGGTTTTGCAGCTGTTTGAGCTAAGATTTCCAAGTTATTCACATAATGAAAACCTATACTTTGTTTCGGTCGAGATCCCCATTCAAATGCATGTAACAGTGAGAAACGCACTGTCTTGGCGAAAGAAAGCGTTTTTGTACAACTTCATAGAAATAGCTGTAACTTTTGATAGAAGACTCGGATACACATGTTTATGGCTTTATCTTATAGAACTCAAGGTTCCCGTGCTGGGAAAACAGGTTTTGCAGCTGTTTGAGCTAAGATTTCCAAGTTATTCACATAATGAAAACCTATACTTTGTTTCGGTCGAGATCCCCATTCAAATGCATGTAACAGTGAGAAACGCACTGTCTTTGCGAAAGAAAGCGTTTTTGTACAACTTCATAGAAATAGCTGTAACTTTTGATAGAAGACTCGGATACACATGTTTATGGCTTTATCTTATAGAACTCAAGGTTCCCGTGCTGGGAAAACAGGTTTTGCAGCTGTTTGAGCTAAGATTTCCAAGTTATTCACATAATGAAAACCTATACTTTGTTTCGGTCGAGTTCCCCATTCAAATGCATGTAACAGTGAGAAACGCACTGTCTTGGCGAAAGAAAGCGTTTTTGTACAACTTCATAGAAATAGCTGTAACTTTTGATAGAAGACTCGGATACACATGTTTATGGCTTTATCTTATAGAACTCAAGGTTCCCGTGCTGGGAAAACAGGTTTTGCAGCTGTTTGAGCTAAGATTTCCAAGTTATTCACATAATGAAAACCTATACTTTGTTTCGGTCGAGATCCCCATTCAAATGCATGTAACAGTGAGAAACGCACTGTCTTTGCGAAAGAAAGCGTTTTTGTACAACTTCATAGAAATAGCTGTAACTTTTGATAGAAGACTCGGATACACATGTTTATGGCTTTATCTTATAGAACTCAAGGTTCCCGTGCTGGGAAAACAGGTTTTGCAGCTGTTTGAGCTAAGATTTCCAAGTTATTCACATAATGAAAACCTATACTTTGTTTCGGTCGAGATCCCCATTCAAATGCATGTAACAGTGAGAAACGCACTGTCTTGGCGAAAGAAAGCGTTTTTGTACAACTTCATAGAAATAGCTGTAACTTTTGATAGAAGACTCGGATACACATGTTTATGGCTTTATCTTATAGAACTCAAGGTTCCCGTGCTGGGAAAACAGGTTTTGCAGCTGTTTGAGCTAAGATTTCCAAGTTATTCACATAATGAAAACCTATACTTTGTTTCGGTCGAGATCCCCATTCAAATGCATGTAACAGTGAGAAACGCACTGTCTTGGCGAAAGAAAGCGTTTTTGTACAACTTCATAGAAATAGCTGTAACTTTTGATAGAAGACTCGGATACACATGTTTATGGCTTTATCTTATAGAACTCAAGGTTCCCGTGCTGGGAAAACAGGTTTTGCAGCTGTTTGAGCTAAGATTTCCAAGTTATTCACATAATGAAAACCTATACTTTGTTTCGGTCGAGTTCCCCATTCAAATGCATGTAACAGTGAGAAACGCACTGTCTTGGCGAAAGAAAGCGTTTTTGTACAACTTCATAGAAATAGCTGTAACTTTTGATAGAAGACTCGGATACACATGTTTATGGCTTTATCTTATAGAACTCAAGGTTCCCGTGCTGGGAAAACAGGTTTTGCAGCTGTTTGAGCTAAGATTTCCAAGTTATTCACATAATGAAAACCTATACTTTGTTTCGGTCGAGATCCCCATTCAAATGCATGTAACAGTGAGAAACGCACTGTCTTGCGAAAGAAAGCGTTTTTGTACAACTTCATAGAAATAGCTGTAACTTTTGATAGAAGACTCGGATACACATGTTTATGGCTTTATCTTATAGAACTCAAGGTTCCCGTGCTGGGAAAACAGGTTTTGCAGCTGTTTGAGCTAAGATTTCCAAGTTATTCACATAATGAAAACCTATACTTTGTTTCGGTCGAGATCCCCATTCAAATGCATGTAACAGTGAGAAACGCACTGTCTTGGCGAAAGAAAGCGTTTTTGTACAACTTCATAGAAATAGCTGTAACTTTTTGATAGAAGACTCGGATACACATGTTTATGGCTTTATCTTATAGAACTCAAGGTTCCCGTGCTGGGAAAACAGGTTTTGCAGCTGTTTGAGCTAAGATTTCCAAGTTATTCACATAATGAAAACCTATACTTTGTTTCGGTCGAGATCCCCATTCAAATGCATGTAACAGTGAGAAACGCACTGTCTTGGCGAAAGAAAGCGTTTTTGTACAACTTCATAGAAATAGCTGTAACTTTTGATAGAAGACTCGGATACACATGTTTATGGCTTTATCTTATAGAACTCAAGGTTCCCGTGCTGGGAAAACAGGTTTTGCAGCTGTTTGAGCTAAGATTTCCAAGTTATTCACATAATGAAAACCTATACTTTGTTTCGGTCGAGATCCCCATTCAAATGCATGTAACAGTGAGAAACGCACTGTCTTGGCGAAAGAAAGCGTTTTTGTACAACTTCATAGAAATAGCTGTAACTTTTGATAGAAGACTCGGATACACATGTTTATGGCTTTATCTTATAGAACTCAAGGTTCCCGTGCTGGGAAAACAGGTTTTGCAGCTGTTTGAGCTAAGATTTCCAAGTTATTCACATAATGAAAACCTATACTTTGTTTCGGTCGAGTTCCCCATTCAAATGCATGTAACAGTGAGAAACGCACTGTCTTGGCGAAAGAAAGCGTTTTTGTACAACTTCATAGAAATAGCTGTAACTTTTGATAGAAGACTCGGATACACATGTTTATGGCTTTATCTTATAGAACTCAAGGTTCCCGTGCTGGGAAAACAGGTTTTGCAGCTGTTTGAGCTAAGATTTCCAAGTTATTCACATAATGAAAACCTATACTTTGTTTCGGTCGAGATCCCCATTCAAATGCATGTAACAGTGAGAAACGCACTGTCTTGGCGAAAGAAAGCGTTTTTGTACAACTTCATAGAAATAGCTGTAACTTTTGATAGAAGACTCGGATACACATGTTTATGGCTTTATCTTATAGAACTCAAGGTTCCCGTGCTGGGAAAACAGGTTTTGCAGCTGTTTGAGCTAAGATTTCCAAGTTATTCACATAATGAAAACCTATACTTTGTTTCGGTCGAGATCCCCATTCAAATGCATGTAACAGTGAGAAACGCACTGTCTTTGCGAAAGAAAGCGTTTTTGTACAAGTTCATAGAAATAGCTGTAACTTTTGATAGAAGACTCGGATACACATGTTTATGGCTTTATCTTTTAGAACTCAAGGTTCCCGTGCTGGGAAAACAGGTTTTGCAGCTGTTTGAGCTAAGATTTCCAAGTTATTCACATAATGAAAACCTATACTTTGTTTCGGTCGAGATCCCCATTCAAATGCATGTAACAGTGAATCTCACTTCTTTGCGAAAGAAAGCGTTTTTGTACAAGTTCATAGAAATAGCTGTAACTTTTGATAGCAGACTCGGATACACATGTTTATGGCTTTATCTTTTAGAACTCAAGGTTCCCGTGCTGGGAAAAAGGTTTTGCAGCTGTTTGAGCTAAGATTTCCAAGTTATTCACATAATGAAACACCTATACTTTGTTTCGGTCGAGATCCCCATTCAAATGA
>NC_140543.1:39863017-39896127 GCF_057382185.1 Mchenga conophoros | reverse complement strand
ACTGGATACACATGTTTATGGCTTTATCTTATAGAACTCAAGGTTCCCGTGCTGGGAAACAGGTTTTGCAGCTGTTTGAGCTAAGATTTCCAAGTTATTCACATAATGAAAACCTATACTTTGTTTCGGTCGAGATCCCCATTAAAATGCATGTAACAGTGAGAAACGCACTGTCTTGGCGAAAAGAAAGGTTTTTGTACAACTTCATAGAAATAGCTGTAACTTTTGATAGAAGACTCGGATACACATGTTTATGGCTTTATCTTATAGAACTCAAGGTTCCCGTGCTGGGAAAACAGGTTTTGCAGCTGTTTGAGCTAAGATTTCCAAGTTATTCACATAATGAAAACCTATACTTTGTTTCGGTCGAGTTCCCCATTCAAATGCATGTAACAGTGAGAAACGCACTGTCTTGGCGAAAGAAAGCGTTTTTGTACAACTTCATAGAAATAGCTGTAACTTTTGATAGAAGACTCGGATACACATGTTTATGGCTTTATCTTATAGAACTCAAGGTTCCCGTGCTGGGAAAACAGGTTTTGCAGCTGTTTGAGCTAAGATTCCAAGTTATTCACATAATGAAAACCTATACTTTGTTTCGGTCGAGTTCCCCATTCAAATGCATGTAACAGTGAGAAACGCACTGTCTTGGCGAAAGAAAGCGTTTTTGTACAACTTCATAGAAATAGCTGTAACTTTTGATAGAAGACTCGGATACACATGTTTATGGCTTTATCTTATAGAACTCAAGGTTCCCGTGCTGGGAAAACAGGTTTTGCAGCTGTTTGAGCTAAGATTTCCAAGTTATTCACATAATGAAAACCTATACTTTGTTTCGGTCGAGTTCCCCATTCAAATGCATGTAACAGTGAGAAACGCACTGTCTTGGCGAAAGAAAGCGTTTTTGTACAACTTCATAGAAATAGCTGTAACTTTTGATAGAAGACTCGGATACACATGTTTATGGCTTTATCTTATAGAACTCAAGGTTCCCGTGCTGGGAAAACAGGTTTTGCAGCTGTTTGAGCTAAGATTTCCAAGTTATTCACATAATGAAAACCTATACTTTGTTTCGGTCGAGTTCCCCATTCAAATGCATGTAACAGTGAGAAACGCACTGTCTTGGCGAAAGAAAGCGTTTTTGTACAACTTCATAGAAATAGCTGTAACTTTTGATAGAAGACTCGGATACACATGTTTATGGCTTTATCTTATAGAACTCAAGGTTCCCGTGCTGGGAAAACAGGTTTTTGCAGCTGTTTGAGCTAAGATTTCCAAGTTATTCACATAATGAAAACCTATACTTTGTTTCGGTCGAGTTCCCCATTCAAATGCATGTAACAGTGAGAAACGCACTGTCTTGGCGAAAGAAAGCGTTTTTGTACAACTTCATAGAAATAGCTGTAACTTTTGATAGAAGACTCGGATACACATGTTTATGGCTTTATCTTTTAGAACTCAAGGTTCCCGTGCTGGGAAAACAGGTTTTGCAGCTGTTTGAGCTAAGATTTCCAAGTTATTCACATAATGAAAACCTGTACTTTGTTTCGGTCGAGTTCCCCATTCAAATGCATGTAACAGTGAGAAACGCACTGTCTTGGCGAAAGAAAGCGTTTTTGTACAACTTCATAGAAATAGCTGTAACTTTTGATAGAAGACTCGGATACACATGTTTATGGCTTTATCTTATAGAACTCAAGGTTCCCGTGCTGGGAAAACAGGTTTTGCAGCTGTTTGAGCTAAGATTTCCAAGTTATTCACATAATGAAAACCTATACTTTGTTTCGGTCGAGTTCCCCATTCAAATGCATGTAACAGTGAGAAACGCACTGTCTTGGCGAAAGAAAGCGTTTTTGTACAACTTCATAGAAATAGCTGTAACTTTTGATAGAAGACTCGGATACACATGTTTATGGCTTTATCTTTTAGAACTCAAGGTTCCCGTGCTGGGAAAACAGGTTTTGCAGCTGTTTGAGCTAAGATTTCCAAGTTATTCACATAATGAAAACCTATACTTTGTTTCGGTCGAGTTCCCCATTCAAATGCATGTAACAGTGAGAAACGCACTGTCTTGGCGAAAGAAAGCGTTTTTGTACAACTTCATAGAAATAGCTGTAACTTTTGATAGAAGACTCGGATACACATGTTTATGGCTTTATCTTATAGAACTCAAGGTTCCCGTGCTGGGAAAACAGGTTTTGCAGCTGTTTGAGCTAAGATTTCCAAGTTATTCACATAATGAAAACCTATACTTTGTTTCGGTCGAGTTCCCCATTCAAATGCATGTAACAGTGAGAAACGCACTGTCTTGGCGAAAGAAAGCGTTTTTGTACAACTTCATAGAAATAGCTGTAACTTTTGATAGAAGACTCGGATACACATGTTTATGGCTTTATCTTATAGAACTCAAGGTTCCCGTGCTGGGAAAACAGGTTTTGCAGCTGTTTGAGCTAAGATTTCCAAGTTATTCACATAATGAAAACCTATACTTTGTTTCGGTCGAGATCCCCATTCAAATGCATGTAACAGTGAGAAACGCACTGTCTTGGCGAAAGAAAGCGTTTTTGTACAACTTCATAGAAATAGCTGTAACTTTTGATAGAAGACTCGGATACACATGTTTATGGCTTTATCTTTTAGAACTCAAGGTTCCCGTGCTGGGAAAACAGGTTTTGCAGCTGTTTGAGCTAAGATTTCCAAGTTATTCACATAATGAAAACCTATACTTTGTTTCGGTCGAGATCCCCATTCAAATGCATGTAACAGTGAGAAACGCACTGTCTTGGCGAAAGAAAGCGTTTTTGTACAACTTCATAGAAATAGCTGTAACTTTTGATAGAAGACTCGGATACACATGTTTATGGCTTTATCTTATAGAACTCAAGGTTCCCGTGCTGGGAAAACAGGTTTTGCAGCTGTTTGAGCTAAGATTTCCAAGTTATTCACATAATGAAAACCTATACTTTGTTTCGGTCGAGATCCCCATTCAAATGCATGTAACAGTGAGAAACGCACTGTCTTGGCGAAAGAAAGCGTTTTTGTACAACTTCATAGAAATAGCTGTAACTTTTGATAGAAGACTCGGATACACATGTTTATGGCTTTATCTTTTAGAACTCAAGGTTCCCGTGCTGGGAAAACAGGTTTTGCAGCTGTTTGAGCTAAGATTTCCAAGTTATTCACATAATGAAAACCTATACTTTGTTTCGGTCGAGTTCCCCATTCAAATGCATGTAACAGTGAGAAACGCACTGTCTTGGCGAAAGAAAGCGTTTTTGTACAACTTCATAGAAATAGCTGTAACTTTTGATAGAAGACTCGGATACACATGTTTATGGCTTTATCTTATAGAACTCAAGGTTCCCGTGCTGGGAAAACAGGTTTTGCAGCTGTTTGAGCTAAGATTTCCAAGTTATTCACATAATGAAAACCTATACTTTGTTTCGGTCGAGATCCCCATTCAAATGCATGTAACAGTGAGAAACGCACTGTCTTGGCGAAAGAAAGCGTTTTTGTACAACTTCATAGAAATAGCTGTAACTTTTGATAGAAGACTCGGATACACATGTTTATGGCTTTATCTTATAGAACTCAAGGTTCCCGTGCTGGGAAAACAGGTTTTGCAGCTGTTTGAGCTAAGATTTCCAAGTTATTCACATAATGAAAACCTATACTTTGTTTCGGTCGAGTTCCCCATTCAAATGCATGTAACAGTGAGAAACGCACTGTCTTGGCGAAAGAAAGCGTTTTTGTACAACTTCATAGAAATAGCTGTAACTTTTGATAGAAGACTCGGATACACATGTTTATGGCTTTATCTTATAGAACTCAAGGTTCCCGTGCTGGGAAAACAGGTTTTGCAGCTGTTTGAGCTAAGATTTCCAAGTTATTCACATAATGAAAACCTATACTTTGTTTCGGTCGAGATCCCCATTCAAATGCATGTAACAGTGAGAAACGCACTGTCTTGGCGAAAGAAAGCGTTTTTGTACAACTTCATAGAAATAGCTGTAACTTTTGATAGAAGACTCGGATACACATGTTTATGGCTTTATCTTTTAGAACTCAAGGTTCCCGTGCTGGGAAAACAGGTTTTGCAGCTGTTTGAGCTAAGATTTCCAAGTTATTCACATAATGAAAACCTATACTTTGTTTCGGTCGAGTTCCCCATTCAAATGCATGTAACAGTGAGAAACGCACTGTCTTGGCGAAAGAAAGCGTTTTTGTACAACTTCATAGAAATAGCTGTAACTTTTGATAGAAGACTCGGATACACATGTTTATGGCTTTATCTTATAGAACTCAAGGTTCCCGTGCTGGGAAAACAGGTTTTGCAGCTGTTTGAGCTAAGATTTCCAAGTTATTCACATAATGAAAACCTATACTTTGTTTCGGTCGAGATCCCCATTCAAATGCATGTAACAGTGAGAAACGCACTGTCTTGGCGAAAGAAAGCGTTTTTGTACAACTTCATAGAAATAGCTGTAACTTTTGATAGAAGACTCGGATACACATGTTTATGGCTTTATCTTATAGAACTCAAGGTTCCCGTGCTGGGAAAACAGGTTTTGCAGCTGTTTGAGCTAAGATTTCCAAGTTATTCACATAATGAAAACCTATACTTTGTTTCGGTCGAGTTCCCCATTCAAATGCATGTAACAGTGAGAAACGCACTGTCTTGGCGAAAGAAAGCGTTTTTGTACAACTTCATAGAAATAGCTGTAACTTTTGATAGAAGACTCGGATACACATGTTTATGGCTTTATCTTATAGAACTCAAGGTTCCCGTGCTGGGAAAACAGGTTTTGCAGCTGTTTGAGCTAAGATTTCCAAGTTATTCACATAATGAAAACCTATACTTTGTTTCGGTCGAGTTCCCCATTCAAATGCATGTAACAGTGAGAAACGCACTGTCTTGGCGAAAGAAAGCGTTTTTGTACAACTTCATAGAAATAGCTGTAACTTTTGATAGAAGACTCGGATACACATGTTTATGGCTTTATCTTATAGAACTCAAGGTTCCCGTGCTGGGAAAACAGGTTTTGCAGCTGTTTGAGCTAAGATTTCCAAGTTATTCACATAATGAAAACCTATACTTTGTTTCGGTCGAGATCCCCATTCAAATGCATGTAACAGTGAGAAACGCACTGTCTTGGCGAAAGAAAGCGTTTTTGTACAACTTCATAGAAATAGCTGTAACTTTTGATAGAAGACTCGGATACACATGTTTATGGCTTTATCTTATAGAACTCAAGGTTCCCGTGCTGGGAAAACAGGTTTTGCAGCTGTTTGAGCTAAGATTTCCAAGTTATTCACATAATGAAAACCTATACTTTGTTTCGGTCGAGTTCCCCATTCAAATGCATGTAACAGTGAGAAACGCACTGTCTTGGCGAAAGAAAGCGTTTTTGTACAACTTCATAGAAATAGCTGTAACTTTTGATAGAAGACTCGGATACACATGTTTATGGCTTTATCTTATAGAACTCAAGGTTCCCGTGCTGGGAAAACAGGTTTTGCAGCTGTTTGAGCTAAGATTTCCAAGTTATTCACATAATGAAAACCTATACTTTGTTTCGGTCGAGATCCCCATTCAAATGCATGTAACAGTGAGAAACGCACTGTCTTGGCGAAAGAAAGCGTTTTTGTACAACTTCATAGAAATAGCTGTAACTTTTGATAGAAGACTCGGATACACATGTTTATGGCTTTATCTTATAGAACTCAAGGTTCCCGTGCTGGGAAAACAGGTTTTGCAGCTGTTTGAGCTAAGATTTCCAAGTTATTCACATAATGAAAACCTATACTTTGTTTCGGTCGAGTTCCCCATTCAAATGCATGTAACAGTGAGAAACGCACTGTCTTGGCGAAAGAAAGCGTTTTTGTACAACTTCATAGAAATAGCTGTAACTTTTGATAGAAGACTCGGATACACATGTTTATGGCTTTATCTTATAGAACTCAAGGTTCCCGTGCTGGGAAAACAGGTTTTGCAGCTGTTTGAGCTAAGATTTCCAAGTTATTCACATAATGAAAACCTATACTTTGTTTCGGTCGAGATCCCCATTCAAATGCATGTAACAGTGAGAAACGCACTGTCTTGGCGAAAGAAAGCGTTTTTGTACAACTTCATAGAAATAGCTGTAACTTTTGATAGAAGACTCGGATACACATGTTTATGGCTTTATCTTTTAGAACTCAAGGTTCCCGTGCTGGGAAAACAGGTTTTGCAGCTGTTTGAGCTAAGATTTCCAAGTTATTCACATAATGAAAACCTATACTTTGTTTCGGTCGAGTTCCCCATTCAAATGCATGTAACAGTGAGAAACGCACTGTCTTGGCGAAAGAAAGCGTTTTTGTACAACTTCATAGAAATAGCTGTAACTTTTGATAGAAGACTCGGATACACATGTTTATGGCTTTATCTTATAGAACTCAAGGTTCCCGTGCTGGGAAAACAGGTTTTGCAGCTGTTTGAGCTAAGATTTCCAAGTTATTCACATAATGAAAACCTATACTTTGTTTCGGTCGAGATCCCCATTCAAATGCATGTAACAGTGAGAAACGCACTGTCTTGGCGAAAGAAAGCGTTTTTGTACAACTTCATAGAAATAGCTGTAACTTTTGATAGAAGACTCGGATACACATGTTTATGGCTTTATCTTATAGAACTCAAGGTTCCCGTGCTGGGAAAACAGGTTTTGCAGCTGTTTGAGCTAAGATTTCCAAGTTATTCACATAATGAAAACCTATACTTTGTTTCGGTCGAGATCCCCATTCAAATGCATGTAACAGTGAGAAACGCACTGTCTTGGCGAAAGAAAGCGTTTTTGTACAACTTCATAGAAATAGCTGTAACTTTTGATAGAAGACTCGGATACACATGTTTATGGCTTTATCTTATAGAACTCAAGGTTCCCGTGCTGGGAAAACAGGTTTTGCAGCTGTTTGAGCTAAGATTTCCAAGTTATTCACATAATGAAAACCTATACTTTGTTTCGGTCGAGATCCCCATTCAAATGCATGTAACAGTGAGAAACGCACTGTCTTGGCGAAAGAAAGCGTTTTTGTACAACTTCATAGAAATAGCTGTAACTTTTGATAGAAGACTCGGATACACATGTTTATGGCTTTATCTTATAGAACTCAAGGTTCCCGTGCTGGGAAAACAGGTTTTGCAGCTGTTTGAGCTAAGATTTCCAAGTTATTCACATAATGAAAACCTATACTTTGTTTCGGTCGAGATCCCCATTCAAATGCATGTAACAGTGAGAAACGCACTGTCTTGGCGAAAGAAAGCGTTTTTGTACAACTTCATAGAAATAGCTGTAACTTTTGATAGAAGACTCGGATACACATGTTTATGGCTTTATCTTATAGAACTCAAGGTTCCCGTGCTGGGAAAACAGGTTTTGCAGCTGTTTGAGCTAAGATTTCCAAGTTATTCACATAATGAAAACCTATACTTTGTTTCGGTCGAGTTCCCCATTCAAATGCATGTAACAGTGAGAAACGCACTGTCTTGGCGAAAGAAAGCGTTTTTGTACAACTTCATAGAAATAGCTGTAACTTTTGATAGAAGACTCGGATACACATGTTTATGGCTTTATCTTTTAGAACTCAAGGTTCCCGTGCTGGGAAAACAGGTTTTGCAGCTGTTTGAGCTAAGATTTCCAAGTTATTCACATAATGAAAACCTATACTTTGTTTCGGTCGAGTTCCCCATTCAAATGCATGTAACAGTGAGAAACGCACTGTCTTGGCGAAAGAAAGCGTTTTTGTACAACTTCATAGAAATAGCTGTAACTTTTGATAGAAGACTCGGATACACATGTTTATGGCTTTATCTTATAGAACTCAAGGTTCCCGTGCTGGGAAAACAGGTTTTGCAGCTGTTTGAGCTAAGATTTCCAAGTTATTCACATAATGAAAACCTATACTTTGTTTCGGTCGAGATCCCCATTCAAATGCATGTAACAGTGAGAAACGCACTGTCTTGGCGAAAGAAAGCGTTTTTGTACAACTTCATAGAAATAGCTGTAACTTTTGATAGAAGACTCGGATACACATGTTTATGGCTTTATCTTTTAGAACTCAAGGTTCCCGTGCTGGGAAAACAGGTTTTGCAGCTGTTTGAGCTAAGATTTCCAAGTTATTCACATAATGAAAACCTATACTTTGTTTCGGTCGAGTTCCCCATTCAAATGCATGTAACAGTGAGAAACGCACTGTCTTGGCGAAAGAAAGCGTTTTTGTACAACTTCATAGAAATAGCTGTAACTTTTGATAGAAGACTCGGATACACATGTTTATGGCTTTATCTTATAGAACTCAAGGTTCCCGTGCTGGGAAAACAGGTTTTGCAGCTGTTTGAGCTAAGATTTCCAAGTTATTCACATAATGAAAACCTATACTTTGTTTCGGTCGAGATCCCCATTCAAATGCATGTAACAGTGAGAAACGCACTGTCTTGGCGAAAGAAAGCGTTTTTGTACAACTTCATAGAAATAGCTGTAACTTTTGATAGAAGACTCGGATACACATGTTTATGGCTTTATCTTATAGAACTCAAGGTTCCCGTGCTGGGAAAACAGGTTTTGCAGCTGTTTGAGCTAAGATTTCCAAGTTATTCACATAATGAAAACCTATACTTTGTTTCGGTCGAGATCCCCATTCAAATGCATGTAACAGTGAGAAACGCACTGTCTTGGCGAAAGAAAGCGTTTTTGTACAACTTCATAGAAATAGCTGTAACTTTTGATAGAAGACTCGGATACACATGTTTATGGCTTTATCTTATAGAACTCAAGGTTCCCGTGCTGGGAAAACAGGTTTTGCAGCTGTTTGAGCTAAGATTTCCAAGTTATTCACATAATGAAAACCTATACTTTGTTTCGGTCGAGATCCCCATTCAAATGCATGTAACAGTGAGAAACGCACTGTCTTGGCGAAAGAAAGCGTTTTTGTACAACTTCATAGAAATAGCTGTAACTTTTGATAGAAGACTCGGATACACATGTTTATGGCTTTATCTTTTAGAACTCAAGGTTCCCGTGCTGGGAAAACAGGTTTTGCAGCTGTTTGAGCTAAGATTTCCAAGTTATTCACATAATGAAAACCTATACTTTGTTTCGGTCGAGTTCCCCATTCAAATGCATGTAACAGTGAGAAACGCACTGTCTTGGCGAAAGAAAGCGTTTTTGTACAACTTCATAGAAATAGCTGTAACTTTTGATAGAAGACTCGGATACACATGTTTATGGCTTTATCTTATAGAACTCAAGGTTCCCGTGCTGGGAAAACAGGTTTTGCAGCTGTTTGAGCTAAGATTTCCAAGTTATTCACATAATGAAAACCTATACTTTGTTTCGGTCGAGATCCCCATTCAAATGCATGTAACAGTGAGAAACGCACTGTCTTGGCGAAAGAAAGCGTTTTTGTACAACTTCATAGAAATAGCTGTAACTTTTGATAGAAGACTCGGATACACATGTTTATGGCTTTATCTTTTAGAACTCAAGGTTCCCGTGCTGGGAAAACAGGTTTTGCAGCTGTTTGAGCTAAGATTTCCAAGTTATTCACATAATGAAAACCTATACTTTGTTTCGGTCGAGTTCCCCATTCAAATGCATGTAACAGTGAGAAACGCACTGTCTTGGCGAAAGAAAGCGTTTTTGTACAACTTCATAGAAATAGCTGTAACTTTTGATAGAAGACTCGGATACACATGTTTATGGCTTTATCTTATAGAACTCAAGGTTCCCGTGCTGGGAAAACAGGTTTTGCAGCTGTTTGAGCTAAGATTTCCAAGTTATTCACATAATGAAAACCTATACTTTGTTTCGGTCGAGATCCCCATTCAAATGCATGTAACAGTGAGAAACGCACTGTCTTGGCGAAAGAAAGCGTTTTTGTACAACTTCATAGAAATAGCTGTAACTTTTGATAGAAGACTCGGATACACATGTTTATGGCTTTATCTTATAGAACTCAAGGTTCCCGTGCTGGGAAAACAGGTTTTGCAGCTGTTTGAGCTAAGATTTCCAAGTTATTCACATAATGAAAACCTATACTTTGTTTCGGTCGAGATCCCCATTCAAATGCATGTAACAGTGAGAAACGCACTGTCTTGGCGAAAGAAAGCGTTTTTGTACAACTTCATAGAAATAGCTGTAACTTTTGATAGAAGACTCGGATACACATGTTTATGGCTTTATCTTATAGAACTCAAGGTTCCCGTGCTGGGAAAACAGGTTTTGCAGCTGTTTGAGCTAAGATTTCCAAGTTATTCACATAATGAAAACCTATACTTTGTTTCGGTCGAGATCCCCATTCAAATGCATGTAACAGTGAGAAACGCACTGTCTTGGCGAAAGAAAGCGTTTTTGTACAACTTCATAGAAATAGCTGTAACTTTTGATAGAAGACTCGGATACACATGTTTATGGCTTTATCTTTTAGAACTCAAGGTTCCCGTGCTGGGAAAACAGGTTTTGCAGCTGTTTGAGCTAAGATTTCCAAGTTATTCACATAATGAAAACCTATACTTTGTTTCGGTCGAGTTCCCCATTCAAATGCATGTAACAGTGAGAAACGCACTGTCTTGGCGAAAGAAAGCGTTTTTGTACAACTTCATAGAAATAGCTGTAACTTTTGATAGAAGACTCGGATACACATGTTTATGGCTTTATCTTATAGAACTCAAGGTTCCCGTGCTGGGAAAACAGGTTTTGCAGCTGTTTGAGCTAAGATTTCCAAGTTATTCACATAATGAAAACCTATACTTTGTTTCGGTCGAGATCCCCATTCAAATGCATGTAACAGTGAGAAACGCACTGTCTTGGCGAAAGAAAGCGTTTTTGTACAACTTCATAGAAATAGCTGTAACTTTTGATAGAAGACTCGGATACACATGTTTATGGCTTTATCTTATAGAACTCAAGGTTCCCGTGCTGGGAAAACAGGTTTTGCAGCTGTTTGAGCTAAGATTTCCAAGTTATTCACATAATGAAAACCTATACTTTGTTTCGGTCGAGTTCCCCATTCAAATGCATGTAACAGTGAGAAACGCACTGTCTTGGCGAAAGAAAGCGTTTTTGTACAACTTCATAGAAATAGCTGTAACTTTTGATAGAAGACTCGGATACACATGTTTATGGCTTTATCTTTTAGAACTCAAGGTTCCCGTGCTGGGAAAACAGGTTTTGCAGCTGTTTGAGCTAAGATTTCCAAGTTATTCACATAATGAAAACCTATACTTTGTTTCGGTCGAGTTCCCCATTCAAATGCATGTAACAGTGAGAAACGCACTGTCTTGGCGAAAGAAAGCGTTTTTGTACAACTTCATAGAAATAGCTGTAACTTTTGATAGAAGACTCGGATACACATGTTTATGGCTTTATCTTATAGAACTCAAGGTTCCCGTGCTGGGAAAACAGGTTTTGCAGCTGTTTGAGCTAAGATTTCCAAGTTATTCACATAATGAAAACCTATACTTTGTTTCGGTCGAGATCCCCATTCAAATGCATGTAACAGTGAGAAACGCACTGTCTTGGCGAAAGAAAGCGTTTTTGTACAACTTCATAGAAATAGCTGTAACTTTTGATAGAAGACTCGGATACACATGTTTATGGCTTTATCTTATAGAACTCAAGGTTCCCGTGCTGGGAAAACAGGTTTTGCAGCTGTTTGAGCTAAGATTTCCAAGTTATTCACATAATGAAAACCTATACTTTGTTTCGGTCGAGTTCCCCATTCAAATGCATGTAACAGTGAGAAACGCACTGTCTTGGCGAAAGAAAGCGTTTTTGTACAACTTCATAGAAATAGCTGTAACTTTTGATAGAAGACTCGGATACACATGTTTATGGCTTTATCTTTTAGAACTCAAGGTTCCCGTGCTGGGAAAACAGGTTTTGCAGCTGTTTGAGCTAAGATTTCCAAGTTATTCACATAATGAAAACCTATACTTTGTTTCGGTCGAGATCCCCATTCAAATGCATGTAACAGTGAGAAACGCACTGTCTTGGCGAAAGAAAGCGTTTTTGTACAACTTCATAGAAATAGCTGTAACTTTTGATAGAAGACTCGGATACACATGTTTATGGCTTTATCTTATAGAACTCAAGGTTCCCGTGCTGGGAAAACAGGTTTTGCAGCTGTTTGAGCTAAGATTTCCAAGTTATTCACATAATGAAAACCTATACTTTGTTTCGGTCGAGATCCCCATTCAAATGCATGTAACAGTGAGAAACGCACTGTCTTGGCGAAAGAAAGCGTTTTTGTACAACTTCATAGAAATAGCTGTAACTTTTGATAGAAGACTCGGATACACATGTTTATGGCTTTATCTTATAGAACTCAAGGTTCCCGTGCTGGGAAAACAGGTTTTGCAGCTGTTTGAGCTAAGATTTCCAAGTTATTCACATAATGAAAACCTATACTTTGTTTCGGTCGAGTTCCCCATTCAAATGCATGTAACAGTGAGAAACGCACTGTCTTGGCGAAAGAAAGCGTTTTTGTACAACTTCATAGAAATAGCTGTAACTTTTGATAGAAGACTCGGATACACATGTTTATGGCTTTATCTTATAGAACTCAAGGTTCCCGTGCTGGGAAAACAGGTTTTGCAGCTGTTTGAGCTAAGATTTCCAAGTTATTCACATAATGAAAACCTATACTTTGTTTCGGTCGAGATCCCCATTCAAATGCATGTAACAGTGAGAAACGCACTGTCTTGGCGAAAGAAAGCGTTTTTGTACAACTTCATAGAAATAGCTGTAACTTTTGATAGAAGACTCGGATACACATGTTTATGGCTTTATCTTTTAGAACTCAAGGTTCCCGTGCTGGGAAAACAGGTTTTGCAGCTGTTTGAGCTAAGATTTCCAAGTTATTCACATAATGAAAACCTATACTTTGTTTCGGTCGAGTTCCCCATTCAAATGCATGTAACAGTGAGAAACGCACTGTCTTGGCGAAAGAAAGCGTTTTTGTACAACTTCATAGAAATAGCTGTAACTTTTGATAGAAGACTCGGATACACATGTTTATGGCTTTATCTTATAGAACTCAAGGTTCCCGTGCTGGGAAAACAGGTTTTGCAGCTGTTTGAGCTAAGATTTCCAAGTTATTCACATAATGAAAACCTATACTTTGTTTCGGTCGAGATCCCCATTCAAATGCATGTAACAGTGAGAAACGCACTGTCTTGGCGAAAGAAAGCGTTTTTGTACAACTTCATAGAAATAGCTGTAACTTTTGATAGAAGACTCGGATACACATGTTTATGGCTTTATCTTATAGAACTCAAGGTTCCCGTGCTGGGAAAACAGGTTTTGCAGCTGTTTGAGCTAAGATTTCCAAGTTATTCACATAATGAAAACCTATACTTTGTTTCGGTCGAGTTCCCCATTCAAATGCATGTAACAGTGAGAAACGCACTGTCTTGGCGAAAGAAAGCGTTTTTGTACAACTTCATAGAAATAGCTGTAACTTTTGATAGAAGACTCGGATACACATGTTTATGGCTTTATCTTTTAGAACTCAAGGTTCCCGTGCTGGGAAAACAGGTTTTGCAGCTGTTTGAGCTAAGATTTCCAAGTTATTCACATAATGAAAACCTATACTTTGTTTCGGTCGAGTTCCCCATTCAAATGCATGTAACAGTGAGAAACGCACTGTCTTGGCGAAAGAAAGCGTTTTTGTACAACTTCATAGAAATAGCTGTAACTTTTGATAGAAGACTCGGATACACATGTTTATGGCTTTATCTTATAGAACTCAAGGTTCCCGTGCTGGGAAAACAGGTTTTGCAGCTGTTTGAGCTAAGATTTCCAAGTTATTCACATAATGAAAACCTATACTTTGTTTCGGTCGAGATCCCCATTCAAATGCATGTAACAGTGAGAAACGCACTGTCTTGGCGAAAGAAAGCGTTTTTGTACAACTTCATAGAAATAGCTGTAACTTTTGATAGAAGACTCGGATACACATGTTTATGGCTTTATCTTATAGAACTCAAGGTTCCCGTGCTGGGAAAACAGGTTTTGCAGCTGTTTGAGCTAAGATTTCCAAGTTATTCACATAATGAAAACCTATACTTTGTTTCGGTCGAGATCCCCATTCAAATGCATGTAACAGTGAGAAACGCACTGTCTTGGCGAAAGAAAGCGTTTTTGTACAACTTCATAGAAATAGCTGTAACTTTTGATAGAAGACTCGGATACACATGTTTATGGCTTTATCTTATAGAACTCAAGGTTCCCGTGCTGGGAAAACAGGTTTTGCAGCTGTTTGAGCTAAGATTTCCAAGTTATTCACATAATGAAAACCTATACTTTGTTTCGGTCGAGTTCCCCATTCAAATGCATGTAACAGTGAGAAACGCACTGTCTTGGCGAAAGAAAGCGTTTTTGTACAACTTCATAGAAATAGCTGTAACTTTTGATAGAAGACTCGGATACACATGTTTATGGCTTTATCTTATAGAACTCAAGGTTCCCGTGCTGGGAAAACAGGTTTTGCAGCTGTTTGAGCTAAGATTTCCAAGTTATTCACATAATGAAAACCTATACTTTGTTTCGGTCGAGATCCCCATTCAAATGCATGTAACAGTGAGAAACGCACTGTCTTGGCGAAAGAAAGCGTTTTTGTACAACTTCATAGAAATAGCTGTAACTTTTGATAGAAGACTCGGATACACATGTTTATGGCTTTATCTTATAGAACTCAAGGTTCCCGTGCTGGGAAAACAGGTTTTGCAGCTGTTTGAGCTAAGATTTCCAAGTTATTCACATAATGAAAACCTATACTTTGTTTCGGTCGAGTTCCCCATTCAAATGCATGTAACAGTGAGAAACGCACTGTCTTGGCGAAAGAAAGCGTTTTTGTACAACTTCATAGAAATAGCTGTAACTTTTGATAGAAGACTCGGATACACATGTTTATGGCTTTATCTTATAGAACTCAAGGTTCCTGTGCTGGGAAAACAGGTTTTGCAGCTGTTTGAGCTAAGATTTCCAAGTTATTCACATAATGAAAACCTATACTTTGTTTCGGTCGAGATCCCCATTCAAATGCATGTAACAGTGAGAAACGCACTGTCTTGGCGAAAGAAAGCGTTTTTGTACAACTTCATAGAAATAGCTGTAACTTTTGATAGAAGACTCGGATACACATGTTTATGGCTTTATCTTATAGAACTCAAGGTTCCTGTGCTGGGAAAACAGGTTTTGCAGCTGTTTGAGCTAAGATTTCCAAGTTATTCACATAATGAAAACCTATACTTTGTTTCGGTCGAGATCCCCATTCAAATGCATGTAACAGTGAGAAACGCACTGTCTTGGCGAAAGAAAGCGTTTTTGTACAACTTCATAGAAATAGCTGTAACTTTTGATAGAAGACTCGGATACACATGTTTATGGCTTTATCTTATAGAACTCAAGGTTCCCGTGCTGGGAAAACAGGTTTTGCAGCTGTTTGAGCTAAGATTTCCAAGTTATTCACATAATGAAAACCTATACTTTGTTTCGGTCGAGATCCCCATTCAAATGCATGTAACAGTGAGAAACGCACTGTCTTGGCGAAAGAAAGCGTTTTTGTACAACTTCATAGAAATAGCTGTAACTTTTGATAGAAGACTCGGATACACATGTTTATGGCTTTATCTTATAGAACTCAAGGTTCCCGTGCTGGGAAAACAGGTTTTGCAGCTGTTTGAGCTAAGATTTCCAAGTTATTCACATAATGAAAACCTATACTTTGTTTCGGTCGAGTTCCCCATTCAAATGCATGTAACAGTGAGAAACGCACTGTCTTGGCGAAAGAAAGCGTTTTTGTACAACTTCATAGAAATAGCTGTAACTTTTGATAGAAGACTCGGATACACATGTTTATGGCTTTATCTTATAGAACTCAAGGTTCCCGTGCTGGGAAAACAGGTTTTGCAGCTGTTTGAGCTAAGATTTCCAAGTTATTCACATAATGAAAACCTATACTTTGTTTCGGTCGAGATCCCCATTCAAATGCATGTAACAGTGAGAAACGCACTGTCTTGGCGAAAGAAAGCGTTTTTGTACAACTTCATAGAAATAGCTGTAACTTTTGATAGAAGACTCGGATACACATGTTTATGGCTTTATCTTATAGAACTCAAGGTTCCTGTGCTGGGAAAACAGGTTTTGCAGCTGTTTGAGCTAAGATTTCCAAGTTATTCACATAATGAAAACCTATACTTTGTTTCGGTCGAGATCCCCATTCAAATGCATGTAACAGTGAGAAACGCACTGTCTTGGCGAAAGAAAGCGTTTTTGTACAACTTCATAGAAATAGCTGTAACTTTTGATAGAAGACTCGGATACACATGTTTATGGCTTTATCTTATAGAACTCAAGGTTCCCGTGCTGGGAAAACAGGTTTTGCAGCTGTTTGAGCTAAGATTTCCAAGTTATTCACATAATGAAAACCTATACTTTGTTTCGGTCGAGATCCCCATTCAAATGCATGTAACAGTGAGAAACGCACTGTCTTGGCGAAAGAAAGCGTTTTTGTACAACTTCATAGAAATAGCTGTAACTTTTGATAGAAGACTCGGATACACATGTTTATGGCTTTATCTTATAGAACTCAAGGTTCCCGTGCTGGGAAAACAGGTTTTGCAGCTGTTTGAGCTAAGATTTCCAAGTTATTCACATAATGAAAACCTATACTTTGTTTCGGTCGAGATCCCCATTCAAATGCATGTAACAGTGAGAAACGCACTGTCTTGGCGAAAGAAAGCGTTTTTGTACAACTTCATAGAAATAGCTGTAACTTTTGATAGAAGACTCGGATACACATGTTTATGGCTTTATCTTATAGAACTCAAGGTTCCCGTGCTGGGAAAACAGGTTTTGCAGCTGTTTGAGCTAAGATTTCCAAGTTATTCACATAATGAAAACCTATACTTTGTTTCGGTCGAGTTCCCCATTCAAATGCATGTAACAGTGAGAAACGCACTGTCTTGGCGAAAGAAAGCGTTTTTGTACAACTTCATAGAAATAGCTGTAACTTTTGATAGAAGACTCGGATACACATGTTTATGGCTTTATCTTATAGAACTCAAGGTTCCCGTGCTGGGAAAACAGGTTTTGCAGCTGTTTGAGCTAAGATTTCCAAGTTATTCACATAATGAAAACCTATACTTTGTTTCGGTCGAGATCCCCATTCAAATGCATGTAACAGTGAGAAACGCACTGTCTTGGCGAAAGAAAGCGTTTTTGTACAACTTCATAGAAATAGCTGTAACTTTTGATAGAAGACTCGGATACACATGTTTATGGCTTTATCTTATAGAACTCAAGGTTCCCGTGCTGGGAAAACAGGTTTTGCAGCTGTTTGAGCTAAGATTTCCAAGTTATTCACATAATGAAAACCTATACTTTGTTTCGGTCGAGTTCCCCATTCAAATGCATGTAACAGTGAGAAACGCACTGTCTTGGCGAAAGAAAGCGTTTTTGTACAACTTCATAGAAATAGCTGTAACTTTTGATAGAAGACTCGGATACACATGTTTATGGCTTTATCTTTTAGAACTCAAGGTTCCCGTGCTGGGAAAACAGGTTTTGCAGCTGTTTGAGCTAAGATTTCCAAGTTATTCACATAATGAAAACCTATACTTTGTTTCGGTCGAGTTCCCCATTCAAATGCATGTAACAGTGAGAAACGCACTGTCTTGGCGAAAGAAAGCGTTTTTGTACAACTTCATAGAAATAGCTGTAACTTTTGATAGAAGACTCGGATACACATGTTTATGGCTTTATCTTATAGAACTCAAGGTTCCCGTGCTGGGAAAACAGGTTTTGCAGCTGTTTGAGCTAAGATTTCCAAGTTATTCACATAATGAAAACCTATACTTTGTTTCGGTCGAGATCCCCATTCAAATGCATGTAACAGTGAGAAACGCACTGTCTTGGCGAAAGAAAGCGTTTTTGTACAACTTCATAGAAATAGCTGTAACTTTTGATAGAAGACTCGGATACACATGTTTATGGCTTTATCTTATAGAACTCAAGGTTCCCGTGCTGGGAAAACAGGTTTTGCAGCTGTTTGAGCTAAGATTTCCAAGTTATTCACATAATGAAAACCTATACTTTGTTTCGGTCGAGATCCCCATTCAAATGCATGTAACAGTGAGAAACGCACTGTCTTGGCGAAAGAAAGCGTTTTTGTACAACTTCATAGAAATAGCTGTAACTTTTGATAGAAGACTCGGATACACATGTTTATGGCTTTATCTTATAGAACTCAAGGTTCCCGTGCTGGGAAAACAGGTTTTGCAGCTGTTTGAGCTAAGATTTCCAAGTTATTCACATAATGAAAACCTATACTTTGTTTCGGTCGAGTTCCCCATTCAAATGCATGTAACAGTGAGAAACGCACTGTCTTGGCGAAAGAAAGCGTTTTTGTACAACTTCATAGAAATAGCTGTAACTTTTGATAGAAGACTCGGATACACATGTTTATGGCTTTATCTTATAGAACTCAAGGTTCCCGTGCTGGGAAAACAGGTTTTGCAGCTGTTTGAGCTAAGATTTCCAAGTTATTCACATAATGAAAACCTATACTTTGTTTCGGTCGAGATCCCCATTCAAATGCATGTAACAGTGAGAAACGCACTGTCTTGGCGAAAGAAAGCGTTTTTGTACAACTTCATAGAAATAGCTGTAACTTTTGATAGAAGACTCGGATACACATGTTTATGGCTTTATCTTATAGAACTCAAGGTTCCCGTGCTGGGAAAACAGGTTTTGCAGCTGTTTGAGCTAAGATTTCCAAGTTATTCACATAATGAAAACCTATACTTTGTTTCGGTCGAGATCCCCATTCAAATGCATGTAACAGTGAGAAACGCACTGTCTTGGCGAAAGAAAGCGTTTTTGTACAACTTCATAGAAATAGCTGTAACTTTTGATAGAAGACTCGGATACACATGTTTATGGCTTTATCTTATAGAACTCAAGGTTCCCGTGCTGGGAAAACAGGTTTTGCAGCTGTTTGAGCTAAGATTTCCAAGTTATTCACATAATGAAAACCTATACTTTGTTTCGGTCGAGTTCCCCATTCAAATGCATGTAACAGTGAGAAACGCACTGTCTTGGCGAAAGAAAGCGTTTTTGTACAACTTCATAGAAATAGCTGTAACTTTTGATAGAAGACTCGGATACACATGTTTATGGCTTTATCTTATAGAACTCAAGGTTCCCGTGCTGGGAAAACAGGTTTTGCAGCTGTTTGAGCTAAGATTTCCAAGTTATTCACATAATGAAAACCTATACTTTGTTTCGGTCGAGATCCCCATTCAAATGCATGTAACAGTGAGAAACGCACTGTCTTGGCGAAAGAAAGCGTTTTTGTACAACTTCATAGAAATAGCTGTAACTTTTGATAGAAGACTCGGATACACATGTTTATGGCTTTATCTTATAGAACTCAAGGTTCCCGTGCTGGGAAAACAGGTTTTGCAGCTGTTTGAGCTAAGATTTCCAAGTTATTCACATAATGAAAACCTATACTTTGTTTCGGTCGAGATCCCCATTCAAATGCATGTAACAGTGAGAAACGCACTGTCTTGGCGAAAGAAAGCGTTTTTGTACAACTTCATAGAAATAGCTGTAACTTTTGATAGAAGACTCGGATACACATGTTTATGGCTTTATCTTATAGAACTCAAGGTTCCTGTGCTGGGAAAACAGGTTTTGCAGCTGTTTGAGCTAAGATTTCCAAGTTATTCACATAATGAAAACCTATACTTTGTTTCGGTCGAGATCCCCATTCAAATGCATGTAACAGTGAGAAACGCACTGTCTTGGCGAAAGAAAGCGTTTTTGTACAACTTCATAGAAATAGCTGTAACTTTTGATAGAAGACTCGGATACACATGTTTATGGCTTTATCTTATAGAACTCAAGGTTCCCGTGCTGGGAAAACAGGTTTTGCAGCTGTTTGAGCTAAGATTTCCAAGTTATTCACATAATGAAAACCTATACTTTGTTTCGGTCGAGATCCCCATTCAAATGCATGTAACAGTGAGAAACGCACTGTCTTGGCGAAAGAAAGCGTTTTTGTACAACTTCATAGAAATAGCTGTAACTTTTGATAGAAGACTCGGATACACATGTTTATGGCTTTATCTTATAGAACTCAAGGTTCCCGTGCTGGGAAAACAGGTTTTGCAGCTGTTTGAGCTAAGATTTCCAAGTTATTCACATAATGAAAACCTATACTTTGTTTCGGTCGAGATCCCCATTCAAATGCATGTAACAGTGAGAAACGCACTGTCTTGGCGAAAGAAAGCGTTTTTGTACAACTTCATAGAAATAGCTGTAACTTTTGATAGAAGACTCGGATACACATGTTTATGGCTTTATCTTATAGAACTCAAGGTTCCCGTGCTGGGAAAACAGGTTTTGCAGCTGTTTGAGCTAAGATTTCCAAGTTATTCACATAATGAAAACCTATACTTTGTTTCGGTCGAGTTCCCCATTCAAATGCATGTAACAGTGAGAAACGCACTGTCTTGGCGAAAGAAAGCGTTTTTGTACAACTTCATAGAAATAGCTGTAACTTTTGATAGAAGACTCGGATACACATGTTTATGGCTTTATCTTTTAGAACTCAAGGTTCCCGTGCTGGGAAAACAGGTTTTGCAGCTGTTTGAGCTAAGATTTCCAAGTTATTCACATAATGAAAACCTATACTTTGTTTCGGTCGAGATCCCCATTCAAATGCATGTAACAGTGAGAAACGCACTGTCTTGGCGAAAGAAAGCGTTTTTGTACAACTTCATAGAAATAGCTGTAACTTTTGATAGAAGACTCGGATACACATGTTTATGGCTTTATCTTATAGAACTCAAGGTTCCCGTGCTGGGAAAACAGGTTTTGCAGCTGTTTGAGCTAAGATTTCCAAGTTATTCACATAATGAAAACCTATACTTTGTTTCGGTCGAGTTCCCCATTCAAATGCATGTAACAGTGAGAAACGCACTGTCTTGGCGAAAGAAAGCGTTTTTGTACAACTTCATAGAAATAGCTGTAACTTTTGATAGAAGACTCGGATACACATGTTTATGGCTTTATCTTATAGAACTCAAGGTTCCCGTGCTGGGAAAACAGGTTTTGCAGCTGTTTGAGCTAAGATTTCCAAGTTATTCACATAATGAAAACCTATACTTTGTTTCGGTCGAGTTCCCCATTCAAATGCATGTAACAGTGAGAAACGCACTGTCTTGGCGAAAGAAAGCGTTTTTGTACAACTTCATAGAAATAGCTGTAACTTTTGATAGAAGACTCGGATACACATGTTTATGGCTTTATCTTATAGAACTCAAGGTTCCCGTGCTGGGAAAACAGGTTTTGCAGCTGTTTGAGCTAAGATTTCCAAGTTATTCACATAATGAAAACCTATACTTTGTTTCGGTCGAGTTCCCCATTCAAATGCATGTAACAGTGAGAAACGCACTGTCTTGGCGAAAGAAAGCGTTTTTGTACAACTTCATAGAAATAGCTGTAACTTTTGATAGAAGACTCGGATACACATGTTTATGGCTTTATCTTTTAGAACTCAAGGTTCCCGTGCTGGGAAAACAGGTTTTGCAGCTGTTTGAGCTAAGATTTCCAAGTTATTCACATAATGAAAACCTATACTTTGTTTCGGTCGAGTTCCCCATTCAAATGCATGTAACAGTGAGAAACGCACTGTCTTGGCGAAAGAAAGCGTTTTTGTACAACTTCATAGAAATAGCTGTAACTTTTGATAGAAGACTCGGATACACATGTTTATGGCTTTATCTTATAGAACTCAAGGTTCCCGTGCTGGGAAAACAGGTTTTGCAGCTGTTTGAGCTAAGATTTCCAAGTTATTCACATAATGAAAACCTATACTTTGTTTCGGTCGAGTTCCCCATTCAAATGCATGTAACAGTGAGAAACGCACTGTCTTGGCGAAAGAAAGCGTTTTTGTACAACTTCATAGAAATAGCTGTAACTTTTGATAGAAGACTCGGATACACATGTTTATGGCTTTATCTTTTAGAACTCAAGGTTCCCGTGCTGGGAAAACAGGTTTTGCAGCTGTTTGAGCTAAGATTTCCAAGTTATTCACATAATGAAAACCTATACTTTGTTTCGGTCGAGTTCCCCATTCAAATGCATGTAACAGTGAGAAACGCACTGTCTTGGCGAAAGAAAGCGTTTTTGTACAACTTCATAGAAATAGCTGTAACTTTTGATAGAAGACTCGGATACACATGTTTATGGCTTTATCTTATAGAACTCAAGGTTCCCGTGCTGGGAAAACAGGTTTTGCAGCTGTTTGAGCTAAGATTTCCAAGTTATTCACATAATGAAAACCTATACTTTGTTTCGGTCGAGATCCCCATTCAAATGCATGTAACAGTGAGAAACGCACTGTCTTGGCGAAAGAAAGCGTTTTTGTACAACTTCATAGAAATAGCTGTAACTTTTGATAGAAGACTCGGATACACATGTTTATGGCTTTATCTTATAGAACTCAAGGTTCCCGTGCTGGGAAAACAGGTTTTGCAGCTGTTTGAGCTAAGATTTCCAAGTTATTCACATAATGAAAACCTATACTTTGTTTCGGTCGAGTTCCCCATTCAAATGCATGTAACAGTGAGAAACGCACTGTCTTGGCGAAAGAAAGCGTTTTTGTACAACTTCATAGAAATAGCTGTAACTTTTGATAGAAGACTCGGATACACATGTTTATGGCTTTATCTTATAGAACTCAAGGTTCCCGTGCTGGGAAAACAGGTTTTGCAGCTGTTTGAGCTAAGATTTCCAAGTTATTCACATAATGAAAACCTATACTTTGTTTCGGTCGAGATCCCCATTCAAATGCATGTAACAGTGAGAAACGCACTGTCTTGGCGAAAGAAAGCGTTTTTGTACAACTTCATAGAAATAGCTGTAACTTTTGATAGAAGACTCGGATACACATGTTTATGGCTTTATCTTATAGAACTCAAGGTTCCCGTGCTGGGAAAACAGGTTTTGCAGCTGTTTGAGCTAAGATTTCCAAGTTATTCACATAATGAAAACCTATACTTTGTTTCGGTCGAGATCCCCATTCAAATGCATGTAACAGTGAGAAACGCACTGTCTTGGCGAAAGAAAGCGTTTTTGTACAACTTCATAGAAATAGCTGTAACTTTTGATAGAAGACTCGGATACACATGTTTATGGCTTTATCTTATAGAACTCAAGGTTCCCGTGCTGGGAAAACAGGTTTTGCAGCTGTTTGAGCTAAGATTTCCAAGTTATTCACATAATGAAAACCTATACTTTGTTTCGGTCGAGATCCCCATTCAAATGCATGTAACAGTGAGAAACGCACTGTCTTGGCGAAAGAAAGCGTTTTTGTACAACTTCATAGAAATAGCTGTAACTTTTGATAGAAGACTCGGATACACATGTTTATGGCTTTATCTTTTAGAACTCAAGGTTCCCGTGCTGGGAAAACAGGTTTTGCAGCTGTTTGAGCTAAGATTTCCAAGTTATTCACATAATGAAAACCTATACTTTGTTTCGGTCGAGATCCCCATTCAAATGCATGTAACAGTGAGAAACGCACTGTCTTGGCGAAAGAAAGCGTTTTTGTACAACTTCATAGAAATAGCTGTAACTTTTGATAGAAGACTCGGATACACATGTTTATGGCTTTATCTTATAGAACTCAAGGTTCCCGTGCTGGGAAAACAGGTTTTGCAGCTGTTTGAGCTAAGATTTCCAAGTTATTCACATAATGAAAACCTATACTTTGTTTCGGTCGAGATCCCCATTCAAATGCATGTAACAGTGAGAAACGCACTGTCTTGGCGAAAGAAAGCGTTTTTGTACAACTTCATAGAAATAGCTGTAACTTTTGATAGAAGACTCGGATACACATGTTTATGGCTTTATCTTATAGAACTCAAGGTTCCCGTGCTGGGAAAACAGGTTTTGCAGCTGTTTGAGCTAAGATTTCCAAGTTATTCACATAATGAAAACCTATACTTTGTTTCGGTCGAGTTCCCCATTCAAATGCATGTAACAGTGAGAAACGCACTGTCTTGGCGAAAGAAAGCGTTTTTGTACAACTTCATAGAAATAGCTGTAACTTTTGATAGAAGACTCGGATACACATGTTTATGGCTTTATCTTATAGAACTCAAGGTTCCCGTGCTGGGAAAACAGGTTTTGCAGCTGTTTGAGCTAAGATTTCCAAGTTATTCACATAATGAAAACCTATACTTTGTTTCGGTCGAGTTCCCCATTCAAATGCATGTAACAGTGAGAAACGCACTGTCTTGGCGAAAGAAAGCGTTTTTGTACAACTTCATAGAAATAGCTGTAACTTTTGATAGAAGACTCGGATACACATGTTTATGGCTTTATCTTTTAGAACTCAAGGTTCCCGTGCTGGGAAAACAGGTTTTGCAGCTGTTTGAGCTAAGATTTCCAAGTTATTCACATAATGAAAACCTATACTTTGTTTCGGTCGAGTTCCCCATTCAAATGCATGTAACAGTGAGAAACGCACTGTCTTGGCGAAAGAAAGCGTTTTTGTACAACTTCATAGAAATAGCTGTAACTTTTGATAGAAGACTCGGATACACATGTTTATGGCTTTATCTTATAGAACTCAAGGTTCCCGTGCTGGGAAAACAGGTTTTGCAGCTGTTTGAGCTAAGATTTCCAAGTTATTCACATAATGAAAACCTATACTTTGTTTCGGTCGAGTTCCCCATTCAAATGCATGTAACAGTGAGAAACGCACTGTCTTGGCGAAAGAAAGCGTTTTTGTACAACTTCATAGAAATAGCTGTAACTTTTGATAGAAGACTCGGATACACATGTTTATGGCTTTATCTTTTAGAACTCAAGGTTCCCGTGCTGGGAAAACAGGTTTTGCAGCTGTTTGAGCTAAGATTTCCAAGTTATTCACATAATGAAAACCTATACTTTGTTTCGGTCGAGATCCCCATTCAAATGCATGTAACAGTGAGAAACGCACTGTCTTGGCGAAAGAAAGCGTTTTTGTACAACTTCATAGAAATAGCTGTAACTTTTGATAGAAGACTCGGATACACATGTTTATGGCTTTATCTTATAGAACTCAAGGTTCCCGTGCTGGGAAAACAGGTTTTGCAGCTGTTTGAGCTAAGATTTCCAAGTTATTCACATAATGAAAACCTATACTTTGTTTCGGTCGAGTTCCCCATTCAAATGCATGTAACAGTGAGAAACGCACTGTCTTGGCGAAAGAAAGCGTTTTTGTACAACTTCATAGAAATAGCTGTAACTTTTGATAGAAGACTCGGATACACATGTTTATGGCTTTATCTTATAGAACTCAAGGTTCCCGTGCTGGGAAAACAGGTTTTGCAGCTGTTTGAGCTAAGATTTCCAAGTTATTCACATAATGAAAACCTATACTTTGTTTCGGTCGAGATCCCCATTCAAATGCATGTAACAGTGAGAAACGCACTGTCTTGGCGAAAGAAAGCGTTTTTGTACAACTTCATAGAAATAGCTGTAACTTTTGATAGAAGACTCGGATACACATGTTTATGGCTTTATCTTATAGAACTCAAGGTTCCCGTGCTGGGAAAACAGGTTTTGCAGCTGTTTGAGCTAAGATTTCCAAGTTATTCACATAATGAAAACCTATACTTTGTTTCGGTCGAGATCCCCATTCAAATGCATGTAACAGTGAGAAACGCACTGTCTTGGCGAAAGAAAGCGTTTTTGTACAACTTCATAGAAATAGCTGTAACTTTTGATAGAAGACTCGGATACACATGTTTATGGCTTTATCTTATAGAACTCAAGGTTCCCGTGCTGGGAAAACAGGTTTTGCAGCTGTTTGAGCTAAGATTTCCAAGTTATTCACATAATGAAAACCTATACTTTGTTTCGGTCGAGATCCCCATTCAAATGCATGTAACAGTGAGAAACGCACTGTCTTGGCGAAAGAAAGCGTTTTTGTACAACTTCATAGAAATAGCTGTAACTTTTGATAGAAGACTCGGATACACATGTTTATGGCTTTATCTTTTAGAACTCAAGGTTCCCGTGCTGGGAAAACAGGTTTTGCAGCTGTTTGAGCTAAGATTTCCAAGTTATTCACATAATGAAAACCTATACTTTGTTTCGGTCGAGTTCCCCATTCAAATGCATGTAACAGTGAGAAACGCACTGTCTTGGCGAAAGAAAGCGTTTTTGTACAACTTCATAGAAATAGCTGTAACTTTTGATAGAAGACTCGGATACACATGTTTATGGCTTTATCTTTTAGAACTCAAGGTTCCCGTGCTGGGAAAACAGGTTTTGCAGCTGTTTGAGCTAAGATTTCCAAGTTATTCACATAATGAAAACCTATACTTTGTTTCGGTCGAGTTCCCCATTCAAATGCATGTAACAGTGAGAAACGCACTGTCTTGGCGAAAGAAAGCGTTTTTGTACAACTTCATAGAAATAGCTGTAACTTTTGATAGAAGACTCGGATACACATGTTTATGGCTTTATCTTATAGAACTCAAGGTTCCCGTGCTGGGAAAACAGGTTTTGCAGCTGTTTGAGCTAAGATTTCCAAGTTATTCACATAATGAAAACCTATACTTTGTTTCGGTCGAGATCCCCATTCAAATGCATGTAACAGTGAGAAACGCACTGTCTTGGCGAAAGAAAGCGTTTTTGTACAACTTCATAGAAATAGCTGTAACTTTTGATAGAAGACTCGGATACACATGTTTATGGCTTTATCTTATAGAACTCAAGGTTCCCGTGCTGGGAAAACAGGTTTTGCAGCTGTTTGAGCTAAGATTTCCAAGTTATTCACATAATGAAAACCTATACTTTGTTTCGGTCGAGATCCCCATTCAAATGCATGTAACAGTGAGAAACGCACTGTCTTGGCGAAAGAAAGCGTTTTTGTACAACTTCATAGAAATAGCTGTAACTTTTGATAGAAGACTCGGATACACATGTTTATGGCTTTATCTTATAGAACTCAAGGTTCCCGTGCTGGGAAAACAGGTTTTGCAGCTGTTTGAGCTAAGATTTCCAAGTTATTCACATAATGAAAACCTATACTTTGTTTCGGTCGAGTTCCCCATTCAAATGCATGTAACAGTGAGAAACGCACTGTCTTGGCGAAAGAAAGCGTTTTTGTACAACTTCATAGAAATAGCTGTAACTTTTGATAGAAGACTCGGATACACATGTTTATGGCTTTATCTTATAGAACTCAAGGTTCCCGTGCTGGGAAAACAGGTTTTGCAGCTGTTTGAGCTAAGATTTCCAAGTTATTCACATAATGAAAACCTATACTTTGTTTCGGTCGAGTTCCCCATTCAAATGCATGTAACAGTGAGAAACGCACTGTCTTGGCGAAAGAAAGCGTTTTTGTACAACTTCATAGAAATAGCTGTAACTTTTGATAGAAGACTCGGATACACATGTTTATGGCTTTATCTTTTAGAACTCAAGGTTCCCGTGCTGGGAAAACAGGTTTTGCAGCTGTTTGAGCTAAGATTTCCAAGTTATTCACATAATGAAAACCTATACTTTGTTTCGGTCGAGTTCCCCATTCAAATGCATGTAACAGTGAGAAACGCACTGTCTTGGCGAAAGAAAGCGTTTTTGTACAACTTCATAGAAATAGCTGTAACTTTTGATAGAAGACTCGGATACACATGTTTATGGCTTTATCTTATAGAACTCAAGGTTCCCGTGCTGGGAAAACAGGTTTTGCAGCTGTTTGAGCTAAGATTTCCAAGTTATTCACATAATGAAAACCTATACTTTGTTTCGGTCGAGATCCCCATTCAAATGCATGTAACAGTGAGAAACGCACTGTCTTGGCGAAAGAAAGCGTTTTTGTACAACTTCATAGAAATAGCTGTAACTTTTGATAGAAGACTCGGATACACATGTTTATGGCTTTATCTTATAGAACTCAAGGTTCCCGTGCTGGGAAAACAGGTTTTGCAGCTGTTTGAGCTAAGATTTCCAAGTTATTCACATAATGAAAACCTATACTTTGTTTCGGTCGAGTTCCCCATTCAAATGCATGTAACAGTGAGAAACGCACTGTCTTGGCGAAAGAAAGCGTTTTTGTACAACTTCATAGAAATAGCTGTAACTTTTGATAGAAGACTCGGATACACATGTTTATGGCTTTATCTTTTAGAACTCAAGGTTCCCGTGCTGGGAAAACAGGTTTTGCAGCTGTTTGAGCTAAGATTTCCAAGTTATTCACATAATGAAAACCTATACTTTGTTTCGGTCGAGATCCCCATTCAAATGCATGTAACAGTGAGAAACGCACTGTCTTGGCGAAAGAAAGCGTTTTTGTACAACTTCATAGAAATAGCTGTAACTTTTGATAGAAGACTCGGATACACATGTTTATGGCTTTATCTTTTAGAACTCAAGGTTCCCGTGCTGGGAAAACAGGTTTTGCAGCTGTTTGAGCTAAGATTTCCAAGTTATTCACATAATGAAAACCTATACTTTGTTTCGGTCGAGTTCCCCATTCAAATGCATGTAACAGTGAGAAACGCACTGTCTTGGCGAAAGAAAGCGTTTTTGTACAACTTCATAGAAATAGCTGTAACTTTTGATAGAAGACTCGGATACACATGTTTATGGCTTTATCTTATAGAACTCAAGGTTCCCGTGCTGGGAAAACAGGTTTTGCAGCTGTTTGAGCTAAGATTTCCAAGTTATTCACATAATGAAAACCTATACTTTGTTTCGGTCGAGATCCCCATTCAAATGCATGTAACAGTGAGAAACGCACTGTCTTGGCGAAAGAAAGCGTTTTTGTACAACTTCATAGAAATAGCTGTAACTTTTGATAGAAGACTCGGATACACATGTTTATGGCTTTATCTTATAGAACTCAAGGTTCCCGTGCTGGGAAAACAGGTTTTGCAGCTGTTTGAGCTAAGATTTCCAAGTTATTCACATAATGAAAACCTATACTTTGTTTCGGTCGAGATCCCCATTCAAATGCATGTAACAGTGAGAAACGCACTGTCTTGGCGAAAGAAAGCGTTTTTGTACAACTTCATAGAAATAGCTGTAACTTTTGATAGAAGACTCGGATACACATGTTTATGGCTTTATCTTATAGAACTCAAGGTTCCCGTGCTGGGAAAACAGGTTTTGCAGCTGTTTGAGCTAAGATTTCCAAGTTATTCACATAATGAAAACCTATACTTTGTTTCGGTCGAGTTCCCCATTCAAATGCATGTAACAGTGAGAAACGCACTGTCTTGGCGAAAGAAAGCGTTTTTGTACAACTTCATAGAAATAGCTGTAACTTTTGATAGAAGACTCGGATACACATGTTTATGGCTTTATCTTATAGAACTCAAGGTTCCCGTGCTGGGAAAACAGGTTTTGCAGCTGTTTGAGCTAAGATTTCCAAGTTATTCACATAATGAAAACCTATACTTTGTTTCGGTCGAGTTCCCCATTCAAATGCATGTAACAGTGAGAAACGCACTGTCTTGGCGAAAGAAAGCGTTTTTGTACAACTTCATAGAAATAGCTGTAACTTTTGATAGAAGACTCGGATACACATGTTTATGGCTTTATCTTTTAGAACTCAAGGTTCCCGTGCTGGGAAAACAGGTTTTGCAGCTGTTTGAGCTAAGATTTCCAAGTTATTCACATAATGAAAACCTATACTTTGTTTCGGTCGAGTTCCCCATTCAAATGCATGTAACAGTGAGAAACGCACTGTCTTGGCGAAAGAAAGCGTTTTTGTACAACTTCATAGAAATAGCTGTAACTTTTGATAGAAGACTCGGATACACATGTTTATGGCTTTATCTTATAGAACTCAAGGTTCCCGTGCTGGGAAAACAGGTTTTGCAGCTGTTTGAGCTAAGATTTCCAAGTTATTCACATAATGAAAACCTATACTTTGTTTCGGTCGAGATCCCCATTCAAATGCATGTAACAGTGAGAAACGCACTGTCTTGGCGAAAGAAAGCGTTTTTGTACAACTTCATAGAAATAGCTGTAACTTTTGATAGAAGACTCGGATACACATGTTTATGGCTTTATCTTTTAGAACTCAAGGTTCCCGTGCTGGGAAAACAGGTTTTGCAGCTGTTTGAGCTAAGATTTCCAAGTTATTCACATAATGAAAACCTATACTTTGTTTCGGTCGAGTTCCCCATTCAAATGCATGTAACAGTGAGAAACGCACTGTCTTGGCGAAAGAAAGCGTTTTTGTACAACTTCATAGAAATAGCTGTAACTTTTGATAGAAGACTCGGATACACATGTTTATGGCTTTATCTTATAGAACTCAAGGTTCCCGTGCTGGGAAAACAGGTTTTGCAGCTGTTTGAGCTAAGATTTCCAAGTTATTCACATAATGAAAACCTATACTTTGTTTCGGTCGAGATCCCCATTCAAATGCATGTAACAGTGAGAAACGCACTGTCTTGGCGAAAGAAAGCGTTTTTGTACAACTTCATAGAAATAGCTGTAACTTTTGATAGAAGACTCGGATACACATGTTTATGGCTTTATCTTATAGAACTCAAGGTTCCCGTGCTGGGAAAACAGGTTTTGCAGCTGTTTGAGCTAAGATTTCCAAGTTATTCACATAATGAAAACCTATACTTTGTTTCGGTCGAGATCCCCATTCAAATGCATGTAACAGTGAGAAACGCACTGTCTTGGCGAAAGAAAGCGTTTTTGTACAACTTCATAGAAATAGCTGTAACTTTTGATAGAAGACTCGGATACACATGTTTATGGCTTTATCTTTTAGAACTCAAGGTTCCCGTGCTGGGAAAACAGGTTTTGCAGCTGTTTGAGCTAAGATTTCCAAGTTATTCACATAATGAAAACCTATACTTTGTTTCGGTCGAGTTCCCCATTCAAATGCATGTAACAGTGAGAAACGCACTGTCTTGGCGAAAGAAAGCGTTTTTGTACAACTTCATAGAAATAGCTGTAACTTTTGATAGAAGACTCGGATACACATGTTTATGGCTTTATCTTTTAGAACTCAAGGTTCCCGTGCTGGGAAAACAGGTTTTGCAGCTGTTTGAGCTAAGATTTCCAAGTTATTCACATAATGAAAACCTATACTTTGTTTCGGTCGAGTTCCCCATTCAAATGCATGTAACAGTGAGAAACGCACTGTCTTGGCGAAAGAAAGCGTTTTTGTACAACTTCATAGAAATAGCTGTAACTTTTGATAGAAGACTCGGATACACATGTTTATGGCTTTATCTTTTAGAACTCAAGGTTCCCGTGCTGGGAAAACAGGTTTTGCAGCTGTTTGAGCTAAGATTTCCAAGTTATTCACATAATGAAAACCTATACTTTGTTTCGGTCGAGATCCCCATTCAAATGCATGTAACAGTGAGAAACGCACTGTCTTGGCGAAAGAAAGCGTTTTTGTACAACTTCATAGAAATAGCTGTAACTTTTGATAGAAGACTCGGATACACATGTTTATGGCTTTATCTTTTAGAACTCAAGGTTCCCGTGCTGGGAAAACAGGTTTTGCAGCTGTTTGAGCTAAGATTTCCAAGTTATTCACATAATGAAAACCTATACTTTGTTTCGGTCGAGTTCCCCATTCAAATGCATGTAACAGTGAGAAACGCACTGTCTTGGCGAAAGAAAGCGTTTTTGTACAACTTCATAGAAATAGCTGTAACTTTTGATAGAAGACTCGGATACACATGTTTATGGCTTTATCTTATAGAACTCAAGGTTCCCGTGCTGGGAAAACAGGTTTTGCAGCTGTTTGAGCTAAGATTTCCAAGTTATTCACATAATGAAAACCTATACTTTGTTTCGGTCGAGATCCCCATTCAAATGCATGTAACAGTGAGAAACGCACTGTCTTGGCGAAAGAAAGCGTTTTTGTACAACTTCATAGAAATAGCTGTAACTTTTGATAGAAGACTCGGATACACATGTTTATGGCTTTATCTTATAGAACTCAAGGTTCCCGTGCTGGGAAAACAGGTTTTGCAGCTGTTTGAGCTAAGATTTCCAAGTTATTCACATAATGAAAACCTATACTTTGTTTCGGTCGAGATCCCCATTCAAATGCATGTAACAGTGAGAAACGCACTGTCTTGGCGAAAGAAAGCGTTTTTGTACAACTTCATAGAAATAGCTGTAACTTTTGATAGAAGACTCGGATACACATGTTTATGGCTTTATCTTATAGAACTCAAGGTTCCCGTGCTGGGAAAACAGGTTTTGCAGCTGTTTGAGCTAAGATTTCCAAGTTATTCACATAATGAAAACCTATACTTTGTTTCGGTCGAGTTCCCCATTCAAATGCATGTAACAGTGAGAAACGCACTGTCTTGGCGAAAGAAAGCGTTTTTGTACAACTTCATAGAAATAGCTGTAACTTTTGATAGAAGACTCGGATACACATGTTTATGGCTTTATCTTATAGAACTCAAGGTTCCCGTGCTGGGAAAACAGGTTTTGCAGCTGTTTGAGCTAAGATTTCCAAGTTATTCACATAATGAAAACCTATACTTTGTTTCGGTCGAGTTCCCCATTCAAATGCATGTAACAGTGAGAAACGCACTGTCTTGGCGAAAGAAAGCGTTTTTGTACAACTTCATAGAAATAGCTGTAACTTTTGATAGAAGACTCGGATACACATGTTTATGGCTTTATCTTTTAGAACTCAAGGTTCCCGTGCTGGGAAAACAGGTTTTGCAGCTGTTTGAGCTAAGATTTCCAAGTTATTCACATAATGAAAACCTATACTTTGTTTCGGTCGAGTTCCCCATTCAAATGCATGTAACAGTGAGAAACGCACTGTCTTGGCGAAAGAAAGCGTTTTTGTACAACTTCATAGAAATAGCTGTAACTTTTGATAGAAGACTCGGATACACATGTTTATGGCTTTATCTTATAGAACTCAAGGTTCCCGTGCTGGGAAAACAGGTTTTGCAGCTGTTTGAGCTAAGATTTCCAAGTTATTCACATAATGAAAACCTATACTTTGTTTCGGTCGAGATCCCCATTCAAATGCATGTAACAGTGAGAAAC
>NC_140543.1:39827232-39862917 GCF_057382185.1 Mchenga conophoros | reverse complement strand
CTATAAGATAAAGCCATAAACATGTGTATCCGAGTCTTCTATCAAAAGTTACAGCTATTTCTATGAAGTTGTACAAAAACGCTTTCTTTCGCCAAGACAGTGCGTTTCTCACTGTTACATGCATTTGAATGGGGAACTCGACCGAAACAAAGTATAGGTTTTCATTATGTGAATAACTTGGAAATCTTAGCTCAAACAGCTGCAAAACCTGTTTTCCCAGCACGGGAACCTTGAGTTCTATAAGATAAAGCCATAAACATGTGTATCCGAGTCTTCTATCAAAAGTTACAGCTATTTCTATGAAGTTGTACAAAAACGCTTTCTTTCGCCAAGACAGTGCGTTTCTCACTGTTACATGCATTTGAATGGGGATCTCGACCGAAACAAAGTATAGGTTTTCATTATGTGAATAACTTGGAAATCTTAGCTCAAACAGCTGCAAAACCTGTTTTCCCAGCACGGGAACCTTGAGTTCTATAAGATAAAGCCATAAACATGTGTATCCGAGTCTTCTATCAAAAGTTACAGCTATTTCTATGAAGTTGTACAAAAACGCTTTCTTTCGCCAAGACAGTGCGTTTCTCACTGTTACATGCATTTGAATGGGGATCTCGACCGAAACAAAGTATAGGTTTTCATTATGTGAATAACTTGGAAATCTTAGCTCAAACAGCTGCAAAACCTGTTTTCCCAGCACGGGAACCTTGAGTTCTATAAGATAAAGCCATAAACATGTGTATCCGAGTCTTCTATCAAAAGTTACAGCTATTTCTATGAAGTTGTACAAAAACGCTTTCTTTCGCCAAGACAGTGCGTTTCTCACTGTTACATGCATTTGAATGGGGATCTCGACCGAAACAAAGTATAGGTTTTCATTATGTGAATAACTTGGAAATCTTAGCTCAAACAGCTGCAAAACCTGTTTTCCCAGCACGGGAACCTTGAGTTCTATAAGATAAAGCCATAAACATGTGTATCCGAGTCTTCTATCAAAAGTTACAGCTATTTCTATGAAGTTGTACAAAAACGCTTTCTTTCGCCAAGACAGTGCGTTTCTCACTGTTACATGCATTTGAATGGGGAACTCGACCGAAACAAAGTATAGGTTTTCATTATGTGAATAACTTGGAAATCTTAGCTCAAACAGCTGCAAAACCTGTTTTCCCAGCACGGGAACCTTGAGTTCTAAAAGATAAAGCCATAAACATGTGTATCCGAGTCTTCTATCAAAAGTTACAGCTATTTCTATGAAGTTGTACAAAAACGCTTTCTTTCGCCAAGACAGTGCGTTTCTCACTGTTACATGCATTTGAATGGGGATCTCGACCGAAACAAAGTATAGGTTTTCATTATGTGAATAACTTGGAAATCTTAGCTCAAACAGCTGCAAAACCTGTTTTCCCAGCACGGGAACCTTGAGTTCTATAAGATAAAGCCATAAACATGTGTATCCGAGTCTTCTATCAAAAGTTACAGCTATTTCTATGAAGTTGTACAAAAACGCTTTCTTTCGCCAAGACAGTGCGTTTCTCACTGTTACATGCATTTGAATGGGGATCTCGACCGAAACAAAGTATAGGTTTTCATTATGTGAATAACTTGGAAATCTTAGCTCAAACAGCTGCAAAACCTGTTTTCCCAGCACGGGAACCTTGAGTTCTATAAGATAAAGCCATAAACATGTGTATCCGAGTCTTCTATCAAAAGTTACAGCTATTTCTATGAAGTTGTACAAAAACGCTTTCTTTCGCCAAGACAGTGCGTTTCTCACTGTTACATGCATTTGAATGGGGAACTCGACCGAAACAAAGTATAGGTTTTCATTATGTGAATAACTTGGAAATCTTAGCTCAAACAGCTGCAAAACCTGTTTTCCCAGCACGGGAACCTTGAGTTCTAAAAGATAAAGCCATAAACATGTGTATCCGAGTCTTCTATCAAAAGTTACAGCTATTTCTATGAAGTTGTACAAAAACGCTTTCTTTCGCCAAGACAGTGCGTTTCTCACTGTTACATGCATTTGAATGGGGATCTCGACCGAAACAAAGTATAGGTTTTCATTATGTGAATAACTTGGAAATCTTAGCTCAAACAGCTGCAAAACCTGTTTTCCCAGCACGGGAACCTTGAGTTCTATAAGATAAAGCCATAAACATGTGTATCCGAGTCTTCTATCAAAAGTTACAGCTATTTCTATGAAGTTGTACAAAAACGCTTTCTTTCGCCAAGACAGTGCGTTTCTCACTGTTACATGCATTTGAATGGGGAACTCGACCGAAACAAAGTATAGGTTTTCATTATGTGAATAACTTGGAAATCTTAGCTCAAACAGCTGCAAAACCTGTTTTCCCAGCACGGGAACCTTGAGTTCTATAAGATAAAGCCATAAAACATGTGTATCCGAGTCTTCTATCAAAAGTTACAGCTATTTCTATGAAGTTGTACAAAAACGCTTTCTTTCGCCAAGACAGTGCGTTTCTCACTGTTACATGCATTTGAATGGGGATCTCGACCGAAACAAAGTATAGGTTTTCATTATGTGAATAACTTGGAAATCTTAGCTCAAACAGCTGCAAAACCTGTTTTCCCAGCACGGGAACCTTGAGTTCTATAAGATAAAGCCATAAACATGTGTATCCGAGTCTTCTATCAAAAGTTACAGCTATTTCTATGAAGTTGTACAAAAACGCTTTCTTTCGCCAAGACAGTGCGTTTCTCACTGTTACATGCATTTGAATGGGGAACTCGACCGAAACAAAGTATAGGTTTTCATTATGTGAATAACTTGGAAATCTTAGCTCAAACAGCTGCAAAACCTGTTTTCCCAGCACGGGAACCTTGAGTTCTATAAGATAAAGCCATAAACATGTGTATCCGAGTCTTCTATCAAAAGTTACAGCTATTTCTATGAAGTTGTACAAAAACGCTTTCTTTCGCCAAGACAGTGCGTTTCTCACTGTTACATGCATTTGAATGGGGAACTCGACCGAAACAAAGTATAGGTTTTCATTATGTGAATAACTTGGAAATCTTAGCTCAAACAGCTGCAAAACCTGTTTTCCCAGCACGGGAACCTTGAGTTCTATAAGATAAAGCCATAAACATGTGTATCCGAGTCTTCTATCAAAAGTTACAGCTATTTCTATGAAGTTGTACAAAAACGCTTTCTTTCGCCAAGACAGTGCGTTTCTCACTGTTACATGCATTTGAATGGGGATCTCGACCGAAACAAAGTATAGGTTTTCATTATGTGAATAACTTGGAAATCTTAGCTCAAACAGCTGCAAAACCTGTTTTCCCAGCACGGGAACCTTGAGTTCTATAAGATAAAGCCATAAACATGTGTATCCGAGTCTTCTATCAAAAGTTACAGCTATTTCTATGAAGTTGTACAAAAACGCTTTCTTTCGCCAAGACAGTGCGTTTCTCACTGTTACATGCATTTGAATGGGGATCTCGACCGAAACAAAGTATAGGTTTTCATTATGTGAATAACTTGGAAATCTTAGCTCAAACAGCTGCAAAACCTGTTTTCCCAGCACGGGAACCTTGAGTTCTATAAGATAAAGCCATAAACATGTGTATCCGAGTCTTCTATCAAAAGTTACAGCTATTTCTATGAAGTTGTACAAAAACGCTTTCTTTCGCCAAGACAGTGCGTTTCTCACTGTTACATGCATTTGAATGGGGAACTCGACCGAAACAAAGTATAGGTTTTCATTATGTGAATAACTTGGAAATCTTAGCTCAAACAGCTGCAAAACCTGTTTTCCCAGCACGGGAACCTTGAGTTCTATAAGATAAAGCCATAAACATGTGTATCCGAGTCTTCTATCAAAAGTTACAGCTATTTCTATGAAGTTGTACAAAAACGCTTTCTTTCGCCAAGACAGTGCGTTTCTCACTGTTACATGCATTTGAATGGGGATCTCGACCGAAACAAAGTATAGGTTTTCATTATGTGAATAACTTGGAAATCTTAGCTCAAACAGCTGCAAAACCTGTTTTCCCAGCACGGGAACCTTGAGTTCTATAAGATAAAGCCATAAACATGTGTATCCGAGTCTTCTATCAAAAGTTACAGCTATTTCTATGAAGTTGTACAAAAACGCTTTCTTTCGCCAAGACAGTGCGTTTCTCACTGTTACATGCATTTGAATGGGGATCTCGACCGAAACAAAGTATAGGTTTTCATTATGTGAATAACTTGGAAATCTTAGCTCAAACAGCTGCAAAACCTGTTTTCCCAGCACGGGAACCTTGAGTTCTATAAGATAAAGCCATAAACATGTGTATCCGAGTCTTCTATCAAAAGTTACAGCTATTTCTATGAAGTTGTACAAAAACGCTTTCTTTCGCCAAAGACAGTGCGTTTCTCACTGTTACATGCATTTGAATGGGGATCTCGACCGAAACAAAGTATAGGTTTTCATTATGTGAATAACTTGGAAATCTTAGCTCAAACAGCTGCAAAACCTGTTTTCCCAGCACGGGAACCTTGAGTTCTATAAGATAAAGCCATAAACATGTGTATCCGAGTCTTCTATCAAAAGTTACAGCTATTTCTATGAAGTTGTACAAAAACGCTTTCTTTCGCCAAGACAGTGCGTTTCTCACTGTTACATGCATTTGAATGGGGATCTCGACCGAAACAAAGTATAGGTTTTCATTATGTGAATAACTTGGAAATCTTAGCTCAAACAGCTGCAAAACCTGTTTTCCCAGCACGGGAACCTTGAGTTCTATAAGATAAAGCCATAAACATGTGTATCCGAGTCTTCTATCAAAAGTTACAGCTATTTCTATGAAGTTGTACAAAAACGCTTTCTTTCGCCAAGACAGTGCGTTTCTCACTGTTACATGCATTTGAATGGGGATCTCGACCGAAACAAAGTATAGGTTTTCATTATGTGAATAACTTGGAAATCTTAGCTCAAACAGCTGCAAAACCTGTTTTCCCAGCACGGGAACCTTGAGTTCTATAAGATAAAGCCATAAACATGTGTATCCGAGTCTTCTATCAAAAGTTACAGCTATTTCTATGAAGTTGTACAAAAACGCTTTCTTTCGCAAAGACAGTGCGTTTCTCACTGTTACATGCATTTGAATGGGGATCTCGACCGAAACAAAGTATAGGTTTTCATTATGTGAATAACTTGGAAATCTTAGCTCAAACAGCTGCAAAACCTGTTTTCCCAGCACGGGAACCTTGAGTTCTATAAGATAAAGCCATAAACATGTGTATCCGAGTCTTCTATCAAAAGTTACAGCTATTTCTATGAAGTTGTACAAAAACGCTTTCTTTCGCCAAGACAGTGCGTTTCTCACTGTTACATGCATTTGAATGGGGATCTCGACCGAAACAAAGTATAGGTTTTCATTATGTGAATAACTTGGAAATCTTAGCTCAAACAGCTGCAAAACCTGTTTTCCCAGCACGGGAACCTTGAGTTCTATAAGATAAAGCCATAAACATGTGTATCCGAGTCTTCTATCAAAAGTTACAGCTATTTCTATGAAGTTGTACAAAAACGCTTTCTTTCGCCAAGACAGTGCGTTTCTCACTGTTACATGCATTTGAATGGGGAACTCGACCGAAACAAAGTATAGGTTTTCATTATGTGAATAACTTGGAAATCTTAGCTCAAACAGCTGCAAAACCTGTTTTCCCAGCACGGGAACCTTGAGTTCTAAAAGATAAAGCCATAAACATGTGTATCCGAGTCTTCTATCAAAAGTTACAGCTATTTCTATGAAGTTGTACAAAAACGCTTTCTTTCGCCAAGACAGTGCGTTTCTCACTGTTACATGCATTTGAATGGGGATCTCGACCGAAACAAAGTATAGGTTTTCATTATGTGAATAACTTGGAAATCTTAGCTCAAACAGCTGCAAAACCTGTTTTCCCAGCACGGGAACCTTGAGTTCTATAAGATAAAGCCATAAACATGTGTATCCGAGTCTTCTATCAAAAGTTACAGCTATTTCTATGAAGTTGTACAAAAACGCTTTCTTTCGCCAAGACAGTGCGTTTCTCACTGTTACATGCATTTGAATGGGGATCTCGACCGAAACAAAGTATAGGTTTTCATTATGTGAATAACTTGGAAATCTTAGCTCAAACAGCTGCAAAACCTGTTTTCCCAGCACGGGAACCTTGAGTTCTATAAGATAAAGCCATAAACATGTGTATCCGAGTCTTCTATCAAAAGTTACAGCTATTTCTATGAAGTTGTACAAAAACGCTTTCTTTCGCCAAGACAGTGCGTTTCTCACTGTTACATGCATTTGAATGGGGAACTCGACCGAAACAAAGTATAGGTTTTCATTATGTGAATAACTTGGAAATCTTAGCTCAAACAGCTGCAAAACCTGTTTTCCCAGCACGGGAACCTTGAGTTCTAAAAGATAAAGCCATAAACATGTGTATCCGAGTCTTCTATCAAAAGTTACAGCTATTTCTATGAAGTTGTACAAAAACGCTTTCTTTCGCCAAGACAGTGCGTTTCTCACTGTTACATGCATTTGAATGGGGATCTCGACCGAAACAAAGTATAGGTTTTCATTATGTGAATAACTTGGAAATCTTAGCTCAAACAGCTGCAAAACCTGTTTTCCCAGCACGGGAACCTTGAGTTCTATAAGATAAAGCCATAAACATGTGTATCCGAGTCTTCTATCAAAAGTTACAGCTATTTCTATGAAGTTGTACAAAAACGCTTTCTTTCGCCAAGACAGTGCGTTTCTCACTGTTACATGCATTTGAATGGGGAACTCGACCGAAACAAAGTATAGGTTTTCATTATGTGAATAACTTGGAAATCTTAGCTCAAACAGCTGCAAAACCTGTTTTCCCAGCACGGGAACCTTGAGTTCTATAAGATAAAGCCATAAACATGTGTATCCGAGTCTTCTATCAAAAGTTACAGCTATTTCTATGAAGTTGTACAAAAACGCTTTCTTTCGCCAAGACAGTGCGTTTCTCACTGTTACATGCATTTGAATGGGGATCTCGACCGAAACAAAGTATAGGTTTTCATTATGTGAATAACTTGGAAATCTTAGCTCAAACAGCTGCAAAACCTGTTTTCCCAGCACGGGAACCTTGAGTTCTATAAGATAAAGCCATAAACATGTGTATCCGAGTCTTCTATCAAAAGTTACAGCTATTTCTATGAAGTTGTACAAAAACGCTTTCTTTCGCCAAGACAGTGCGTTTCTCACTGTTACATGCATTTGAATGGGGAACTCGACCGAAACAAAGTATAGGTTTTCATTATGTGAATAACTTGGAAATCTTAGCTCAAACAGCTGCAAAACCTGTTTTCCCAGCACGGGAACCTTGAGTTCTAAAAGATAAAGCCATAAACATGTGTATCCGAGTCTTCTATCAAAAGTTACAGCTATTTCTATGAAGTTGTACAAAAACGCTTTCTTTCGCCAAGACAGTGCGTTTCTCACTGTTACATGCATTTGAATGGGGAACTCGACCGAAACAAAGTATAGGTTTTCATTATGTGAATAACTTGGAAATCTTAGCTCAAACAGCTGCAAAACCTGTTTTCCCAGCACGGGAACCTTGAGTTCTATAAGATAAAGCCATAAACATGTGTATCCGAGTCTTCTATCAAAAGTTACAGCTATTTCTATGAAGTTGTACAAAAACGCTTTCTTTCGCCAAGACAGTGCGTTTCTCACTGTTACATGCATTTGAATGGGGATCTCGACCGAAACAAAGTATAGGTTTTCATTATGTGAATAACTTGGAAATCTTAGCTCAAACAGCTGCAAAACCTGTTTTCCCAGCACGGGAACCTTGAGTTCTATAAGATAAAGCCATAAACATGTGTATCCGAGTCTTCTATCAAAAGTTACAGCTATTTCTATGAAGTTGTACAAAAACGCTTTCTTTCGCCAAGACAGTGCGTTTCTCACTGTTACATGCATTTGAATGGGGAACTCGACCGAAACAAAGTATAGGTTTTCATTATGTGAATAACTTGGAAATCTTAGCTCAAACAGCTGCAAAACCTGTTTTCCCAGCACGGGAACCTTGAGTTCTAAAAGATAAAGCCATAAACATGTGTATCCGAGTCTTCTATCAAAAGTTACAGCTATTTCTATGAAGTTGTACAAAAACGCTTTCTTTCGCCAAGACAGTGCGTTTCTCACTGTTACATGCATTTGAATGGGGAACTCGACCGAAACAAAGTATAGGTTTTCATTATGTGAATAACTTGGAAATCTTAGCTCAAACAGCTGCAAAACCTGTTTTCCCAGCACGGGAACCTTGAGTTCTATAAGATAAAGCCATAAACATGTGTATCCGAGTCTTCTATCAAAAGTTACAGCTATTTCTATGAAGTTGTACAAAAACGCTTTCTTTCGCCAAGACAGTGCGTTTCTCACTGTTACATGCATTTGAATGGGGAACTCGACCGAAACAAAGTATAGGTTTTCATTATGTGAATAACTTGGAAATCTTAGCTCAAACAGCTGCAAAACCTGTTTTCCCAGCACGGGAACCTTGAGTTCTAAAAGATAAAGCCATAAACATGTGTATCCGAGTCTTCTATCAAAAGTTACAGCTATTTCTATGAAGTTGTACAAAAACGCTTTCTTTCGCCAAGACAGTGCGTTTCTCACTGTTACATGCATTTGAATGGGGAACTCGACCGAAACAAAGTATAGGTTTTCATTATGTGAATAACTTGGAAATCTTAGCTCAAACAGCTGCAAAACCTGTTTTCCCAGCACGGGAACCTTGAGTTCTATAAGATAAAGCCATAAACATGTGTATCCGAGTCTTCTATCAAAAGTTACAGCTATTTCTATGAAGTTGTACAAAAACGCTTTCTTTCGCCAAGACAGTGCGTTTCTCACTGTTACATGCATTTGAATGGGGATCTCGACCGAAACAAAGTATAGGTTTTCATTATGTGAATAACTTGGAAATCTTAGCTCAAACAGCTGCAAAACCTGTTTTCCCAGCACGGGAACCTTGAGTTCTATAAGATAAAGCCATAAACATGTGTATCCGAGTCTTCTATCAAAAGTTACAGCTATTTCTATGAAGTTGTACAAAAACGCTTTCTTTCGCCAAGACAGTGCGTTTCTCACTGTTACATGCATTTGAATGGGGAACTCGACCGAAACAAAGTATAGGTTTTCATTATGTGAATAACTTGGAAATCTTAGCTCAAACAGCTGCAAAACCTGTTTTCCCAGCACGGGAACCTTGAGTTCTATAAGATAAAGCCATAAACATGTGTATCCGAGTCTTCTATCAAAAGTTACAGCTATTTCTATGAAGTTGTACAAAAACGCTTTCTTTCGCCAAGACAGTGCGTTTCTCACTGTTACATGCATTTGAATGGGGAACTCGACCGAAACAAAGTATAGGTTTTCATTATGTGAATAACTTGGAAATCTTAGCTCAAACAGCTGCAAAACCTGTTTTCCCAGCACGGGAACCTTGAGTTCTAAAAGATAAAGCCATAAACATGTGTATCCGAGTCTTCTATCAAAAGTTACAGCTATTTCTATGAAGTTGTACAAAAACGCTTTCTTTCGCAAAGACAGTGCGTTTCTCACTGTTACATGCATTTGAATGGGGATCTCGACCGAAACAAAGTATAGGTTTTCATTATGTGAATAACTTGGAAATCTTAGCTCAAACAGCTGCAAAACCTGTTTTCCCAGCACGGGAACCTTGAGTTCTATAAGATAAAGCCATAAACATGTGTATCCGAGTCTTCTATCAAAAGTTACAGCTATTTCTATGAAGTTGTACAAAAACGCTTTCTTTCGCCAAGACAGTGCGTTTCTCACTGTTACATGCATTTGAATGGGGAACTCGACCGAAACAAAGTATAGGTTTTCATTATGTGAATAACTTGGAAATCTTAGCTCAAACAGCTGCAAAACCTGTTTTCCCAGCACGGGAACCTTGAGTTCTAAAAGATAAAGCCATAAACATGTGTATCCGAGTCTTCTATCAAAAGTTACAGCTATTTCTATGAAGTTGTACAAAAACGCTTTCTTTCGCAAAGACAGTGCGTTTCTCACTGTTACATGCATTTGAATGGGGATCTCGACCGAAACAAAGTATAGGTTTTCATTATGTGAATAACTTGGAAATCTTAGCTCAAACAGCTGCAAAACCTGTTTTCCCAGCACGGGAACCTTGAGTTCTATAAGATAAAGCCATAAACATGTGTATCCGAGTCTTCTATCAAAAGTTACAGCTATTTCTATGAAGTTGTACAAAAACGCTTTCTTTCGCAAAGACAGTGCGTTTCTCACTGTTACATGCATTTGAATGGGGAACTCGACCGAAACAAAGTATAGGTTTTCATTATGTGAATAACTTGGAAATCTTAGCTCAAACAGCTGCAAAACCTGTTTTCCCAGCACGGGAACCTTGAGTTCTATAAGATAAAGCCATAAACATGTGTATCCGAGTCTTCTATCAAAAGTTACAGCTATTTCTATGAAGTTGTACAAAAACGCTTTCTTTCGCCAAGACAGTGCGTTTCTCACTGTTACATGCATTTGAATGGGGATCTCGACCGAAACAAAGTATAGGTTTTCATTATGTGAATAACTTGGAAATCTTAGCTCAAACAGCTGCAAAACCTGTTTTCCCAGCACGGGAACCTTGAGTTCTATAAGATAAAGCCATAAACATGTGTATCCGAGTCTTCTATCAAAAGTTACAGCTATTTCTATGAAGTTGTACAAAAACGCTTTCTTTCGCCAAGACAGTGCGTTTCTCACTGTTACATGCATTTGAATGGGGAACTCGACCGAAACAAAGTATAGGTTTTCATTATGTGAATAACTTGGAAATCTTAGCTCAAACAGCTGCAAAACCTGTTTTCCCAGCACGGGAACCTTGAGTTCTATAAGATAAAGCCATAAACATGTGTATCCGAGTCTTCTATCAAAAGTTACAGCTATTTCTATGAAGTTGTACAAAAACGCTTTCTTTCGCCAAGACAGTGCGTTTCTCACTGTTACATGCATTTGAATGGGGATCTCGACCGAAACAAAGTATAGGTTTTCATTATGTGAATAACTTGGAAATCTTAGCTCAAACAGCTGCAAAACCTGTTTTCCCAGCACGGGAACCTTGAGTTCTATAAGATAAAGCCATAAACATGTGTATCCGAGTCTTCTATCAAAAGTTACAGCTATTTCTATGAAGTTGTACAAAAACGCTTTCTTTCGCCAAGACAGTGCGTTTCTCACTGTTACATGCATTTGAATGGGGAACTCGACCGAAACAAAGTATAGGTTTTCATTATGTGAATAACTTGGAAATCTTAGCTCAAACAGCTGCAAAACCTGTTTTCCCAGCACGGGAACCTTGAGTTCTAAAAGATAAAGCCATAAACATGTGTATCCGAGTCTTCTATCAAAAGTTACAGCTATTTCTATGAAGTTGTACAAAAACGCTTTCTTTCGCCAAGACAGTGCGTTTCTCACTGTTACATGCATTTGAATGGGGATCTCGACCGAAACAAAGTATAGGTTTTCATTATGTGAATAACTTGGAAATCTTAGCTCAAACAGCTGCAAAACCTGTTTTCCCAGCACGGGAACCTTGAGTTCTATAAGATAAAGCCATAAACATGTGTATCCGAGTCTTCTATCAAAAGTTACAGCTATTTCTATGAAGTTGTACAAAAACGCTTTCTTTCGCCAAGACAGTGCGTTTCTCACTGTTACATGCATTTGAATGGGGATCTCGACCGAAACAAAGTATAGGTTTTCATTATGTGAATAACTTGGAAATCTTAGCTCAAACAGCTGCAAAACCTGTTTTCCCAGCACGGGAACCTTGAGTTCTATAAGATAAAGCCATAAACATGTGTATCCGAGTCTTCTATCAAAAGTTACAGCTATTTCTATGAAGTTGTACAAAAACGCTTTCTTTCGCCAAGACAGTGCGTTTCTCACTGTTACATGCATTTGAATGGGGAACTCGACCGAAACAAAGTATAGGTTTTCATTATGTGAATAACTTGGAAATCTTAGCTCAAACAGCTGCAAAACCTGTTTTCCCAGCACGGGAACCTTGAGTTCTAAAAGATAAAGCCATAAACATGTGTATCCGAGTCTTCTATCAAAAGTTACAGCTATTTCTATGAAGTTGTACAAAAACGCTTTCTTTCGCCAAGACAGTGCGTTTCTCACTGTTACATGCATTTGAATGGGGATCTCGACCGAAACAAAGTATAGGTTTTCATTATGTGAATAACTTGGAAATCTTAGCTCAAACAGCTGCAAAACCTGTTTTCCCAGCACGGGAACCTTGAGTTCTATAAGATAAAGCCATAAACATGTGTATCCGAGTCTTCTATCAAAAGTTACAGCTATTTCTATGAAGTTGTACAAAAACGCTTTCTTTCGCCAAGACAGTGCGTTTCTCACTGTTACATGCATTTGAATGGGGAACTCGACCGAAACAAAGTATAGGTTTTCATTATGTGAATAACTTGGAAATCTTAGCTCAAACAGCTGCAAAACCTGTTTTCCCAGCACGGGAACCTTGAGTTCTAAAAGATAAAGCCATAAACATGTGTATCCGAGTCTTCTATCAAAAGTTACAGCTATTTCTATGAAGTTGTACAAAAACGCTTTCTTTCGCCAAGACAGTGCGTTTCTCACTGTTACATGCATTTGAATGGGGATCTCGACCGAAACAAAGTATAGGTTTTCATTATGTGAATAACTTGGAAATCTTAGCTCAAACAGCTGCAAAACCTGTTTTCCCAGCACGGGAACCTTGAGTTCTATAAGATAAAGCCATAAACATGTGTATCCGAGTCTTCTATCAAAAGTTACAGCTATTTCTATGAAGTTGTACAAAAACGCTTTCTTTCGCAAAGACAGTGCGTTTCTCACTGTTACATGCATTTGAATGGGGAACTCGACCGAAACAAAGTATAGGTTTTCATTATGTGAATAACTTGGAAATCTTAGCTCAAACAGCTGCAAAACCTGTTTTCCCAGCACGGGAACCTTGAGTTCTATAAGATAAAGCCATAAACATGTGTATCCGAGTCTTCTATCAAAAGTTACAGCTATTTCTATGAAGTTGTACAAAAACGCTTTCTTTCGCCAAGACAGTGCGTTTCTCACTGTTACATGCATTTGAATGGGGAACTCGACCGAAACAAAGTATAGGTTTTCATTATGTGAATAACTTGGAAATCTTAGCTCAAACAGCTGCAAAACCTGTTTTCCCAGCACAGGAACCTTGAGTTCTAAAAGATAAAGCCATAAACATGTGTATCCGAGTCTTCTATCAAAAGTTACAGCTATTTCTATGAAGTTGTACAAAAACGCTTTCTTTCGCCAAGACAGTGCGTTTCTCACTGTTACATGCATTTGAATGGGGAACTCGACCGAAACAAAGTATAGGTTTTCATTATGTGAATAACTTGGAAATCTTAGCTCAAACAGCTGCAAAACCTGTTTTCCCAGCACGGGAACCTTGAGTTCTAAAAGATAAAGCCATAAACATGTGTATCCGAGTCTTCTATCAAAAGTTACAGCTATTTCTATGAAGTTGTACAAAAACGCTTTCTTTCGCCAAGACAGTGCGTTTCTCACTGTTACATGCATTTGAATGGGGAACTCGACCGAAACAAAGTATAGGTTTTCATTATGTGAATAACTTGGAAATCTTAGCTCAAACAGCTGCAAAACCTGTTTTCCCAGCACGGGAACCTTGAGTTCTATAAGATAAAGCCATAAACATGTGTATCCGAGTCTTCTATCAAAAGTTACAGCTATTTCTATGAAGTTGTACAAAAACGCTTTCTTTCGCCAAGACAGTGCGTTTCTCACTGTTACATGCATTTGAATGGGGATCTCGACCGAAACAAAGTATAGGTTTTCATTATGTGAATAACTTGGAAATCTTAGCTCAAACAGCTGCAAAACCTGTTTTCCCAGCACGGGAACCTTGAGTTCTATAAGATAAAGCCATAAACATGTGTATCCGAGTCTTCTATCAAAAGTTACAGCTATTTCTATGAAGTTGTACAAAAACGCTTTCTTTCGCCAAGACAGTGCGTTTCTCACTGTTACATGCATTTGAATGGGGATCTCGACCGAAACAAAGTATAGGTTTTCATTATGTGAATAACTTGGAAATCTTAGCTCAAACAGCTGCAAAACCTGTTTTCCCAGCACGGGAACCTTGAGTTCTATAAGATAAAGCCATAAACATGTGTATCCGAGTCTTCTATCAAAAGTTACAGCTATTTCTATGAAGTTGTACAAAAACGCTTTCTTTCGCCAAGACAGTGCGTTTCTCACTGTTACATGCATTTGAATGGGGAACTCGACCGAAACAAAGTATAGGTTTTCATTATGTGAATAACTTGGAAATCTTAGCTCAAACAGCTGCAAAACCTGTTTTCCCAGCACGGGAACCTTGAGTTCTATAAGATAAAGCCATAAACATGTGTATCCGAGTCTTCTATCAAAAGTTACAGCTATTTCTATGAAGTTGTACAAAAACGCTTTCTTTCGCCAAGACAGTGCGTTTCTCACTGTTACATGCATTTGAATGGGGATCTCGACCGAAACAAAGTATAGGTTTTCATTATGTGAATAACTTGGAAATCTTAGCTCAAACAGCTGCAAAACCTGTTTTCCCAGCACGGGAACCTTGAGTTCTATAAGATAAAGCCATAAACATGTGTATCCGAGTCTTCTATCAAAAGTTACAGCTATTTCTATGAAGTTGTACAAAAACGCTTTCTTTCGCCAAGACAGTGCGTTTCTCACTGTTACATGCATTTGAATGGGGATCTCGACCGAAACAAAGTATAGGTTTTCATTATGTGAATAACTTGGAAATCTTAGCTCAAACAGCTGCAAAACCTGTTTTCCCAGCACGGGAACCTTGAGTTCTATAAGATAAAGCCATAAACATGTGTATCCGAGTCTTCTATCAAAAGTTACAGCTATTTCTATGAAGTTGTACAAAAACGCTTTCTTTCGCCAAGACAGTGCGTTTCTCACTGTTACATGCATTTGAATGGGGAACTCGACCGAAACAAAGTATAGGTTTTCATTATGTGAATAACTTGGAAATCTTAGCTCAAACAGCTGCAAAACCTGTTTTCCCAGCACGGGAACCTTGAGTTCTATAAGATAAAGCCATAAACATGTGTATCCGAGTCTTCTATCAAAAGTTACAGCTATTTCTATGAAGTTGTACAAAAACGCTTTCTTTCGCCAAGACAGTGCGTTTCTCACTGTTACATGCATTTGAATGGGGAACTCGACCGAAACAAAGTATAGGTTTTCATTATGTGAATAACTTGGAAATCTTAGCTCAAACAGCTGCAAAACCTGTTTTCCCAGCACGGGAACCTTGAGTTCTATAAGATAAAGCCATAAACATGTGTATCCGAGTCTTCTATCAAAAGTTACAGCTATTTCTATGAAGTTGTACAAAAACGCTTTCTTTCGCCAAGACAGTGCGTTTCTCACTGTTACATGCATTTGAATGGGGATCTCGACCGAAACAAAGTATAGGTTTTCATTATGTGAATAACTTGGAAATCTTAGCTCAAACAGCTGCAAAACCTGTTTTCCCAGCACGGGAACCTTGAGTTCTATAAGATAAAGCCATAAACATGTGTATCCGAGTCTTCTATCAAAAGTTACAGCTATTTCTATGAAGTTGTACAAAAACGCTTTCTTTCGCCAAGACAGTGCGTTTCTCACTGTTACATGCATTTGAATGGGGATCTCGACCGAAACAAAGTATAGGTTTTCATTATGTGAATAACTTGGAAATCTTAGCTCAAACAGCTGCAAAACCTGTTTTCCCAGCACGGGAACCTTGAGTTCTATAAGATAAAGCCATAAACATGTGTATCCGAGTCTTCTATCAAAAGTTACAGCTATTTCTATGAAGTTGTACAAAAACGCTTTCTTTCGCCAAGACAGTGCGTTTCTCACTGTTACATGCATTTGAATGGGGATCTCGACCGAAACAAAGTATAGGTTTTCATTATGTGAATAACTTGGAAATCTTAGCTCAAACAGCTGCAAAACCTGTTTTCCCAGCACGGGAACCTTGAGTTCTATAAGATAAAGCCATAAACATGTGTATCCGAGTCTTCTATCAAAAGTTACAGCTATTTCTATGAAGTTGTACAAAAACGCTTTCTTTCGCCAAGACAGTGCGTTTCTCACTGTTACATGCATTTGAATGGGGATCTCGACCGAAACAAAGTATAGGTTTTCATTATGTGAATAACTTGGAAATCTTAGCTCAAACAGCTGCAAAACCTGTTTTCCCAGCACGGGAACCTTGAGTTCTATAAGATAAAGCCATAAACATGTGTATCCGAGTCTTCTATCAAAAGTTACAGCTATTTCTATGAAGTTGTACAAAAACGCTTTCTTTCGCCAAGACAGTGCGTTTCTCACTGTTACATGCATTTGAATGGGGATCTCGACCGAAACAAAGTATAGGTTTTCATTATGTGAATAACTTGGAAATCTTAGCTCAAACAGCTGCAAAACCTGTTTTCCCAGCACGGGAACCTTGAGTTCTATAAGATAAAGCCATAAACATGTGTATCCGAGTCTTCTATCAAAAGTTACAGCTATTTCTATGAAGTTGTACAAAAACGCTTTCTTTCGCCAAGACAGTGCGTTTCTCACTGTTACATGCATTTGAATGGGGAACTCGACCGAAACAAAGTATAGGTTTTCATTATGTGAATAACTTGGAAATCTTAGCTCAAACAGCTGCAAAACCTGTTTTCCCAGCACGGAACCTTGAGTTCTATAAGATAAAGCCATAAACATGTGTATCCGAGTCTTCTATCAAAAGTTACAGCTATTTCTATGAAGTTGTACAAAAACGCTTTCTTTCGCCAAGACAGTGCGTTTCTCACTGTTACATGCATTTGAATGGGGATCTCGACCGAAACAAAGTATAGGTTTTCATTATGTGAATAACTTGGAAATCTTAGCTCAAACAGCTGCAAAACCTGTTTTCCCAGCACGGGAACCTTGAGTTCTATAAGATAAAGCCATAAACATGTGTATCCGAGTCTTCTATCAAAAGTTACAGCTATTTCTATGAAGTTGTACAAAAACGCTTTCTTTCGCCAAGACAGTGCGTTTCTCACTGTTACATGCATTTGAATGGGGAACTCGACCGAAACAAAGTATAGGTTTTCATTATGTGAATAACTTGGAAATCTTAGCTCAAACAGCTGCAAAACCTGTTTTCCCAGCACGGGAACCTTGAGTTCTATAAGATAAAGCCATAAACATGTGTATCCGAGTCTTCTATCAAAAGTTACAGCTATTTCTATGAAGTTGTACAAAAACGCTTTCTTTCGCCAAGACAGTGCGTTTCTCACTGTTACATGCATTTGAATGGGGAACTCGACCGAAACAAAGTATAGGTTTTCATTATGTGAATAACTTGGAAATCTTAGCTCAAACAGCTGCAAAACCTGTTTTCCCAGCACGGGAACCTTGAGTTCTATAAGATAAAGCCATAAACATGTGTATCCGAGTCTTCTATCAAAAGTTACAGCTATTTCTATGAAGTTGTACAAAAACGCTTTCTTTCGCCAAGACAGTGCGTTTCTCACTGTTACATGCATTTGAATGGGGAACTCGACCGAAACAAAGTATAGGTTTTCATTATGTGAATAACTTGGAAATCTTAGCTCAAACAGCTGCAAAACCTGTTTTCCCAGCACGGGAACCTTGAGTTCTATAAGATAAAGCCATAAACATGTGTATCCGAGTCTTCTATCACAAGTTACAGCTATTTCTATGAAGTTGTACAAAAACGCTTTCTTTCGCCAAGACAGTGCGTTTCTCACTGTTACATGCATTTGAATGGGGAACTCGACCGAAACAAAGTATAGGTTTTCATTATGTGAATAACTTGGAAATCTTAGCTCAAACAGCTGCAAAACCTGTTTTCCAGCACGGGAACCTTGAGTTCTATAAGATAAAGCCATAAACATGTGTATCCGAGTCTTCTATCAAAAGTTACAGCTATTTCTATGAAGTTGTACAAAAACGCTTTCTTTCGCCAAGACAGTGCGTTTCTCACTGTTACATGCATTTGAATGGGGATCTCGACCGAAACAAAGTATAGGTTTTCATTATGTGAATAACTTGGAAATCTTAGCTCAAACAGCTGCAAAACCTGTTTTCCCAGCACGGGAACCTTGAGTTCTATAAGATAAAGCCATAAACATGTGTATCCGAGTCTTCTATCAAAAGTTACAGCTATTTCTATGAAGTTGTACAAAAACGCTTTCTTTTTTCGCCAAGACAGTGCGTTTCTCACTGTTACATGCATTTGAATGGGGATCTCGACCGAAACAAAGTATAGGTTTTCATTATGTGAATAACTTGGAAATCTTAGCTCAAACAGCTGCAAAACCTGTTTTCCCAGCACGGGAACCTTGAGTTCTATAAGATAAAGCCATAAACATGTGTATCCGAGTCTTCTATCAAAAGTTACAGCTATTTCTATGAAGTTGTACAAAAACGCTTTCTTTCGCCAAGACAGTGCGTTTCTCACTGTTACATGCATTTGAATGGGGAACTCGACCGAAACAAAGTATAGGTTTTCATTATGTGAATAACTTGGAAATCTTAGCTCAAACAGCTGCAAAACCTGTTTTCCCAGCACGGGAACCTTGAGTTCTATAAGATAAAGCCATAAACATGTGTATCCGAGTCTTCTATCAAAAGTTACAGCTATTTCTATGAAGTTGTACAAAAACGCTTTCTTTCGCCAAGACAGTGCGTTTCTCACTGTTACATGCATTTGAATGGGGATCTCGACCGAAACAAAGTATAGGTTTTCATTATGTGAATAACTTGGAAATCTTAGCTCAAACAGCTGCAAAACCTGTTTTCCCAGCACGGGAACCTTGAGTTCTATAAGATAAAGCCATAAACATGTGTATCCGAGTCTTCTATCAAAAGTTACAGCTATTTCTATGAAGTTGTACAAAAACGCTTTCTTTCGCCAAGACAGTGCGTTTCTCACTGTTACATGCATTTGAATGGGGAACTCGACCGAAACAAAGTATAGGTTTTCATTATGTGAATAACTTGGAAATCTTAGCTCAAACAGCTGCAAAACCTGTTTTCCCAGCACGGGAACCTTGAGTTCTATAAGATAAAGCCATAAACATGTGTATCCGAGTCTTCTATCAAAAGTTACAGCTATTTCTATGAAGTTGTACAAAAACGCTTTCTTTCGCCAAGACAGTGCGTTTCTCACTGTTACATGCATTTGAATGGGGAACTCGACCGAAACAAAGTATAGGTTTTCATTATGTGAATAACTTGGAAATCTTAGCTCAAACAGCTGCAAAACCTGTTTTCCCAGCACGGGAACCTTGAGTTCTATAAGATAAAGCCATAAACATGTGTATCCGAGTCTTCTATCAAAAGTTACAGCTATTTCTATGAAGTTGTACAAAAACGCTTTCTTTCGCCAAGACAGTGCGTTTCTCACTGTTACATGCATTTGAATGGGGATCTCGACCGAAACAAAGTATAGGTTTTCATTATGTGAATAACTTGGAAATCTTAGCTCAAACAGCTGCAAAACCTGTTTTCCCAGCACGGGAACCTTGAGTTCTATAAGATAAAGCCATAAACATGTGTATCCGAGTCTTCTATCAAAAGTTACAGCTATTTCTATGAAGTTGTACAAAAACGCTTTCTTTCGCCAAGACAGTGCGTTTCTCACTGTTACATGCATTTGAATGGGGATCTCGACCGAAACAAAGTATAGGTTTTCATTATGTGAATAACTTGGAAATCTTAGCTCAAACAGCTGCAAAACCTGTTTTCCCAGCACGGGAACCTTGAGTTCTATAAGATAAAGCCATAAACATGTGTATCCGAGTCTTCTATCAAAAGTTACAGCTATTTCTATGAAGTTGTACAAAAACGCTTTCTTTCGCCAAGACAGTGCGTTTCTCACTGTTACATGCATTTGAATGGGGAACTCGACCGAAACAAAGTATAGGTTTTCATTATGTGAATAACTTGGAAATCTTAGCTCAAACAGCTGCAAAACCTGTTTTCCCAGCACGGGAACCTTGAGTTCTATAAGATAAAGCCATAAACATGTGTATCCGAGTCTTCTATCAAAAGTTACAGCTATTTCTATGAAGTTGTACAAAAACGCTTTCTTTCGCCAAGACAGTGCGTTTCTCACTGTTACATGCATTTGAATGGGGAACTCGACCGAAACAAAGTATAGGTTTTCATTATGTGAATAACTTGGAAATCTTAGCTCAAACAGCTGCAAAACCTGTTTTCCCAGCACGGGAACCTTGAGTTCTATAAGATAAAGCCATAAACATGTGTATCCGAGTCTTCTATCAAAAGTTACAGCTATTTCTATGAAGTTGTACAAAAACGCTTTCTTTCGCCAAGACAGTGCGTTTCTCACTGTTACATGCATTTGAATGGGGATCTCGACCGAAACAAAGTATAGGTTTTCATTATGTGAATAACTTGGAAATCTTAGCTCAAACAGCTGCAAAACCTGTTTTCCCAGCACGGGAACCTTGAGTTCTATAAGATAAAGCCATAAACATGTGTATCCGAGTCTTCTATCAAAAGTTACAGCTATTTCTATGAAGTTGTACAAAAACGCTTTCTTTCGCCAAGACAGTGCGTTTCTCACTGTTACATGCATTTGAATGGGGATCTCGACCGAAACAAAGTATAGGTTTTCATTATGTGAATAACTTGGAAATCTTAGCTCAAACAGCTGCAAAACCTGTTTTCCCAGCACGGGAACCTTGAGTTCTATAAGATAAAGCCATAAACATGTGTATCCGAGTCTTCTATCAAAAGTTACAGCTATTTCTATGAAGTTGTACAAAAACGCTTTCTTTCGCCAAGACAGTGCGTTTCTCACTGTTACATGCATTTGAATGGGGATCTCGACCGAAACAAAGTATAGGTTTTCATTATGTGAATAACTTGGAAATCTTAGCTCAAACAGCTGCAAAACCTGTTTTCCCAGCACGGGAACCTTGAGTTCTATAAGATAAAGCCATAAACATGTGTATCCGAGTCTTCTATCAAAAGTTACAGCTATTTCTATGAAGTTGTACAAAAACGCTTTCTTTCGCCAAGACAGTGCGTTTCTCACTGTTACATGCATTTGAATGGGGATCTCGACCGAAACAAAGTATAGGTTTTCATTATGTGAATAACTTGGAAATCTTAGCTCAAACAGCTGCAAAACCTGTTTTCCCAGCACGGGAACCTTGAGTTCTATAAGATAAAGCCATAAACATGTGTATCCGAGTCTTCTATCAAAAGTTACAGCTATTTCTATGAAGTTGTACAAAAACGCTTTCTTTCGCCAAGACAGTGCGTTTCTCACTGTTACATGCATTTGAATGGGGATCTCGACCGAAACAAAGTATAGGTTTTCATTATGTGAATAACTTGGAAATCTTAGCTCAAACAGCTGCAAAACCTGTTTTCCCAGCACGGGAACCTTGAGTTCTATAAGATAAAGCCATAAACATGTGTATCCGAGTCTTCTATCAAAAGTTACAGCTATTTCTATGAAGTTGTACAAAAACGCTTTCTTTCGCCAAGACAGTGCGTTTCTCACTGTTACATGCATCATTTGAATGGGGATCTCGACCGAAACAAAGTATAGGTTTTCATTATGTGAATAACTTGGAAATCTTAGCTCAAACAGCTGCAAAACCTGTTTTCCCAGCACGGGAACCTTGAGTTCTATAAGATAAAGCCATAAACATGTGTATCCGAGTCTTCTATCAAAAGTTACAGCTATTTCTATGAAGTTGTACAAAAACGCTTTCTTTCGCCAAGACAGTGCGTTTCTCACTGTTACATGCATTTGAATGGGGATCTCGACCGAAACAAAGTATAGGTTTTCATTATGTGAATAACTTGGAAATCTTAGCTCAAACAGCTGCAAAACCTGTTTTCCCAGCACGGGAACCTTGAGTTCTATAAGATAAAGCCATAAACATGTGTATCCGAGTCTTCTATCAAAAGTTACAGCTATTTCTATGAAGTTGTACAAAAACGCTTTCTTTCGCCAAGACAGTGCGTTTCTCACTGTTACATGCATTTGAATGGGGATCTCGACCGAAACAAAGTATAGGTTTTCATTATGTGAATAACTTGGAAATCTTAGCTCAAACAGCTGCAAAACCTGTTTTCCCAGCACGGGAACCTTGAGTTCTATAAGATAAAGCCATAAACATGTGTATCCGAGTCTTCTATCAAAAGTTACAGCTATTTCTATGAAGTTGTACAAAAACGCTTTCTTTCGCCAAGACAGTGCGTTTCTCACTGTTACATGCATTTGAATGGGGATCTCGACCGAAACAAAGTATAGGTTTTCATTATGTGAATAACTTGGAAATCTTAGCTCAAACAGCTGCAAAACCTGTTTTCCCAGCACGGGAACCTTGAGTTCTATAAGATAAAGCCATAAACATGTGTATCCGAGTCTTCTATCAAAAGTTACAGCTATTTCTATGAAGTTGTACAAAAACGCTTTCTTTCGCCAAGACAGTGCGTTTCTCACTGTTACATGCATTTGAATGGGGATCTCGACCGAAACAAAGTATAGGTTTTCATTATGTGAATAACTTGGAAATCTTAGCTCAAACAGCTGCAAAACCTGTTTTCCCAGCACGGGAACCTTGAGTTCTATAAGATAAAGCCATAAACATGTGTATCCGAGTCTTCTATCAAAAGTTACAGCTATTTCTATGAAGTTGTACAAAAACGCTTTCTTTCGCCAAGACAGTGCGTTTCTCACTGTTACATGCATTTGAATGGGGAACTCGACCGAAACAAAGTATAGGTTTTCATTATGTGAATAACTTGGAAATCTTAGCTCAAACAGCTGCAAAACCTGTTTTCCCAGCACGGGAACCTTGAGTTCTATAAGATAAAGCCATAAACATGTGTATCCGAGTCTTCTATCACAAGTTACAGCTATTTCTATGAAGTTGTACAAAAACGCTTTCTTTCGCCAAGACAGTGCGTTTCTCACTGTTACATGCATTTGAATGGGGATCTCGACCGAAACAAAGTATAGGTTTTCATTATGTGAATAACTTGGAAATCTTAGCTCAAACAGCTGCAAAACCTGTTTTCCCAGCACGGGAACCTTGAGTTCTATAAGATAAAGCCATAAACATGTGTATCCGAGTCTTCTATCAAAAGTTACAGCTATTTCTATGAAGTTGTACAAAAACGCTTTCTTTCCGCCAAGACAGTGCGTTTCTCACTGTTACATGCATTTGAATGGGGATCTCGACCGAAACAAAGTATAGGTTTTCATTATGTGAATAACTTGGAAATCTTAGCTCAAACAGCTGCAAAACCTGTTTTCCCAGCACGGGAACCTTGAGTTCTATAAGATAAAGCCATAAACATGTGTATCCGAGTCTTCTATCAAAAGTTACAGCTATTTCTATGAAGTTGTACAAAAACGCTTTCTTTCGCCAAGACAGTGCGTTTCTCACTGTTACATGCATTTGAATGGGGAACTCGACCGAAACAAAGTATAGGTTTTCATTATGTGAATAACTTGGAAATCTTAGCTCAAACAGCTGCAAAACCTGTTTTCCCAGCACGGGAACCTTGAGTTCTATAAGATAAAGCCATAAACATGTGTATCCGAGTCTTCTATCAAAAGTTACAGCTATTTCTATGAAGTTGTACAAAAACGCTTTCTTTCGCCAAGACAGTGCGTTTCTCACTGTTACATGCATTTGAATGGGGATCTCGACCGAAACAAAGTATAGGTTTTCATTATGTGAATAACTTGGAAATCTTAGCTCAAACAGCTGCAAAACCTGTTTTCCCAGCACGGGAACCTTGAGTTCTATAAGATAAAGCCATAAACATGTGTATCCGAGTCTTCTATCAAAAGTTACAGCTATTTCTATGAAGTTGTACAAAAACGCTTTCTTTCGCCAAGACAGTGCGTTTCTCACTGTTACATGCATTTGAATGGGGATCTCGACCGAAACAAAGTATAGGTTTTCATTATGTGAATAACTTGGAAATCTTAGCTCAAACAGCTGCAAAACCTGTTTTCCCAGCACGGGAACCTTGAGTTCTATAAGATAAAGCCATAAACATGTGTATCCGAGTCTTCTATCAAAAGTTACAGCTATTTCTATGAAGTTGTACAAAAACGCTTTCTTTCGCCAAGACAGTGCGTTTCTCACTGTTACATGCATTTGAATGGGGATCTCGACCGAAACAAAGTATAGGTTTTATTAGCTCAAACAGCTGCAAAACCTGTTTTCCCAGCACGGGAACCTTGAGTTCTATAAGATAAAGCCATAAACATGTGTATCCGAGTCTTCTATCAAAAGTTACAGCTATTTCTATGAAGTTGTACAAAAACGCTTTCTTTCGCCAAGACAGTGCGTTTCTCACTGTTACATGCATTTGAATGGGGATCTCGACCGAAACAAAGTATAGGTTTTCATTATGTGAATAACTTGGAAATCTTAGCTCAAACAGCTGCAAAACCTGTTTTCCCAGCACCTTGAGTTCTATAAGATAAAGCCATAAACATGTGTATCCGAGTCTTCTATCAAAAGTTACAGCTATTTCTATGAAGTTGTACAAAAACGCTTTCTTTCGCCAAGACAGTGCGTTTCTCACTGTTACATGCATTTGAATGGGGATCTCGACCGAAACAAAGTATAGGTTTTCATTATGTGAATAACTTGGAAATCTTAGCTCAAACAGCTGCAAAACCTGTTTTCCCAGCACGGGAACCTTGAGTTCTATAAGATAAAGCCATAAACATGTGTATCCGAGTCTTCTATCAAAAGTTACAGCTATTTCTATGAAGTTGTACAAAAACGCTTTCTTTCGCCAAGACAGTGCGTTTCTCACTGTTACATGCATTTGAATGGGGAACTCGACCGAAACAAAGTATAGGTTTTCATTATGTGAATAACTTGGAAATCTTAGCTCAAACAGCTGCAAAACCTGTTTTCCCAGCACGGGAACCTTGAGTTCTATAAGATAAAGCCATAAACATGTGTATCCGAGTCTTCTATCACAAGTTACAGCTATTTCTATGAAGTTGTACAAAAACGCTTTCTTTCGCCAAGACAGTGCGTTTCTCACTGTTACATGCATTTGAATGGGGATCTCGACCGAAACAAAGTATAGGTTTTCATTATGTGAATAACTTGGAAATCTTAGCTCAAACAGCTGCAAAACCTGTTTTCCCAGCACGGGAACCTTGAGTTCTATAAGATAAAGCCATAAACATGTGTATCCGAGTCTTCTATCAAAAGTTACAGCTATTTCTATGAAGTTGTACAAAAACGCTTTCTTTCGCCAAGACAGTGCGTTTCTCACTGTTACATGCATTTGAATGGGGATCTCGACCGAAACAAAGTATAGGTTTTCATTATGTGAATAACTTGGAAATCTTAGCTCAAACAGCTGCAAAACCTGTTTTCCCAGCACGGGAACCTTGAGTTCTATAAGATAAAGCCATAAACATGTGTATCCGAGTCTTCTATCAAAAGTTACAGCTATTTCTATGAAGTTGTACAAAAACGCTTTCTTTCGCCAAGACAGTGCGTTTCTCACTGTTACATGCATTTGAATGGGGATCTCGACCGAAACAAAGTATAGGTTTTCATTATGTGAATAACTTGGAAATCTTAGCTCAAACAGCTGCAAAACCTGTTTTCCCAGCACGGGAACCTTGAGTTCTATAAGATAAAGCCATAAACATGTGTATCCGAGTCTTCTATCAAAAGTTACAGCTATTTCTATGAAGTTGTACAAAAACGCTTTCTTTCGCCAAGACAGTGCGTTTCTCACTGTTACATGCATTTGAATGGGGATCTCGACCGAAACAAAGTATAGGTTTTCATTATGTGAATAACTTGGAAATCTTAGCTCAAACAGCTGCAAAACCTGTTTTCCCAGCACGGGAACCTTGAGTTCTATAAGATAAAGCCATAAACATGTGTATCCGAGTCTTCTATCAAAAGTTACAGCTATTTCTATGAAGTTGTACAAAAACGCTTTCTTTCGCCAAGACAGTGCGTTTCTCACTGTTACATGCATTTGAATGGGGATCTCGACCGAAACAAAGTATAGGTTTTCATTATGTGAATAACTTGGAAATCTTAGCTCAAACAGCTGCAAAACCTGTTTTCCCAGCACGGGAACCTTGAGTTCTATAAGATAAAGCCATAAACATGTGTATCCGAGTCTTCTATCAAAAGTTACAGCTATTTCTATGAAGTTGTACAAAAACGCTTTCTTTCGCCAAGACAGTGCGTTTCTCACTGTTACATGCATTTGAATGGGGATCTCGACCGAAACAAAGTATAGGTTTTCATTATGTGAATAACTTGGAAATCTTAGCTCAAACAGCTGCAAAACCTGTTTTCCCAGCACGGGAACCTTGAGTTCTATAAGATAAAGCCATAAACATGTGTATCCGAGTCTTCTATCAAAAGTTACAGCTATTTCTATGAAGTTGTACAAAAACGCTTTCTTTCGCCAAGACAGTGCGTTTCTCACTGTTACATGCATTTGAATGGGGAACTCGACCGAAACAAAGTATAGGTTTTCATTATGTGAATAACTTGGAAATCTTAGCTCAAACAGCTGCAAAACCTGTTTTCCCAGCACGGGAACCTTGAGTTCTAAAAGATAAAGCCATAAACATGTGTATCCGAGTCTTCTATCAAAAGTTACAGCTATTTCTATGAAGTTGTACAAAAACGCTTTCTTTCGCCAAGACAGTGCGTTTCTCACTGTTACATGCATTTGAATGGGGAACTCGACCGAAACAAAGTATAGGTTTTCATTATGTGAATAACTTGGAAATCTTAGCTCAAACAGCTGCAAAACCTGTTTTCCCAGCACGGGAACCTTGAGTTCTATAAGATAAAGCCATAAACATGTGTATCCGAGTCTTCTATCAAAAGTTACAGCTATTTCTATGAAGTTGTACAAAAACGCTTTCTTTCGCCAAGACAGTGCGTTTCTCACTGTTACATGCATTTGAATGGGGAACTCGACCGAAACAAAGTATAGGTTTTCATTATGTGAATAACTTGGAAATCTTAGCTCAAACAGCTGCAAAACCTGTTTTCCCAGCACGGGAACCTTGAGTTCTATAAGATAAAGCCATAAACATGTGTATCCGAGTCTTCTATCAAAAGTTACAGCTATTTCTATGAAGTTGTACAAAAACGCTTTCTTTCGCCAAGACAGTGCGTTTCTCACTGTTACATGCATTTGAATGGGGAACTCGACCGAAACAAAGTATAGGTTTTCATTATGTGAATAACTTGGAAATCTTAGCTCAAACAGCTGCAAAACCTGTTTTCCCAGCACGGGAACCTTGAGTTCTAAAAGATAAAGCCATAAACATGTGTATCCGAGTCTTCTATCAAAAGTTACAGCTATTTCTATGAAGTTGTACAAAAACGCTTTCTTTCGCAAAGACAGTGCGTTTCTCACTGTTACATGCATTTGAATGGGGATCTCGACCGAAACAAAGTATAGGTTTTCATTATGTGAATAACTTGGAAATCTTAGCTCAAACAGCTGCAAAACCTGTTTTCCCAGCACGGGAACCTTGAGTTCTATAAGATAAAGCCATAAACATGTGTATCCGAGTCTTCTATCAAAAGTTACAGCTATTTCTATGAAGTTGTACAAAAACGCTTTCTTTCGCCAAGACAGTGCGTTTCTCACTGTTACATGCATTTGAATGGGGAACTCGACCGAAACAAAGTATAGGTTTTCATTATGTGAATAACTTGGAAATCTTAGCTCAAACAGCTGCAAAACCTGTTTTCCCAGCACGGGAACCTTGAGTTCTAAAAGATAAAGCCATAAACATGTGTATCCGAGTCTTCTATCAAAAGTTACAGCTATTTCTATGAAGTTGTACAAAAACGCTTTCTTTCGCCAAGACAGTGCGTTTCTCACTGTTACATGCATTTGAATGGGGAACTCGACCGAAACAAAGTATAGGTTTTCATTATGTGAATAACTTGGAAATCTTAGCTCAAACAGCTGCAAAACCTGTTTTCCCAGCACGGGAACCTTGAGTTCTATAAGATAAAGCCATAAACATGTGTATCCGAGTCTTCTATCAAAAGTTACAGCTATTTCTATGAAGTTGTACAAAAACGCTTTCTTTCGCCAAGACAGTGCGTTTCTCACTGTTACATGCATTTGAATGGGGATCTCGACCGAAACAAAGTATAGGTTTTCATTATGTGAATAACTTGGAAATCTTAGCTCAAACAGCTGCAAAACCTGTTTTCCCAGCACGGGAACCTTGAGTTCTATAAGATAAAGCCATAAACATGTGTATCCGAGTCTTCTATCAAAAGTTACAGCTATTTCTATGAAGTTGTACAAAAACGCTTTCTTTCGCCAAGACAGTGCGTTTCTCACTGTTACATGCATTTGAATGGGGAACTCGACCGAAACAAAGTATAGGTTTTCATTATGTGAATAACTTGGAAATCTTAGCTCAAACAGCTGCAAAACCTGTTTTCCCAGCACGGGAACCTTGAGTTCTAAAAGATAAAGCCATAAACATGTGTATCCGAGTCTTCTATCAAAAGTTACAGCTATTTCTATGAAGTTGTACAAAAACGCTTTCTTTCGCCAAGACAGTGCGTTTCTCACTGTTACATGCATTTGAATGGGGAACTCGACCGAAACAAAGTATAGGTTTTCATTATGTGAATAACTTGGAAATCTTAGCTCAAACAGCTGCAAAACCTGTTTTCCCAGCACGGGAACCTTGAGTTCTATAAGATAAAGCCATAAACATGTGTATCCGAGTCTTCTATCAAAAGTTACAGCTATTTCTATGAAGTTGTACAAAAACGCTTTCTTTCGCCAAGACAGTGCGTTTCTCACTGTTACATGCATTTGAATGGGGAACTCGACCGAAACAAAGTATAGGTTTTCATTATGTGAATAACTTGGAAATCTTAGCTCAAACAGCTGCAAAACCTGTTTTCCCAGCACGGGAACCTTGAGTTCTATAAGATAAAGCCATAAACATGTGTATCCGAGTCTTCTATCAAAAGTTACAGCTATTTCTATGAAGTTGTACAAAAACGCTTTCTTTCGCCAAGACAGTGCGTTTCTCACTGTTACATGCATTTGAATGGGGAACTCGACCGAAACAAAGTATAGGTTTTCATTATGTGAATAACTTGGAAATCTTAGCTCAAACAGCTGCAAAACCTGTTTTCCCAGCACGGGAACCTTGAGTTCTAAAAGATAAAGCCATAAACATGTGTATCCGAGTCTTCTATCAAAAGTTACAGCTATTTCTATGAAGTTGTACAAAAACGCTTTCTTTCGCCAAGACAGTGCGTTTCTCACTGTTACATGCATTTGAATGGGGAATCTCGACCGAAACAAAGTATAGGTTTTCATTATGTGAATAACTTGGAAATCTTAGCTCAAACAGCTGCAAAACCTGTTTTCCCAGCACGGGAACCTTGAGTTCTATAAGATAAAGCCATAAACATGTGTATCCGAGTCTTCTATCAAAAGTTACAGCTATTTCTATGAAGTTGTACAAAAACGCTTTCTTTCGCCAAGACAGTGCGTTTCTCACTGTTACATGCATTTGAATGGGGAACTCGACCGAAACAAAGTATAGGTTTTCATTATGTGAATAACTTGGAAATCTTAGCTCAAACAGCTGCAAAACCTGTTTTCCCAGCACGGGAACCTTGAGTTCTATAAGATAAAGCCATAAACATGTGTATCCGAGTCTTCTATCAAAAGTTACAGCTATTTCTATGAAGTTGTACAAAAACGCTTTCTTTCGCCAAGACAGTGCGTTTCTCACTGTTACATGCATTTGAATGGGGAACTCGACCGAAACAAAGTATAGGTTTTCATTATGTGAATAACTTGGAAATCTTAGCTCAAACAGCTGCAAAACCTGTTTTCCCAGCACGGGAACCTTGAGTTCTATAAGATAAAGCCATAAACATGTGTATCCGAGTCTTCTATCAAAAGTTACAGCTATTTCTATGAAGTTGTACAAAAACGCTTTCTTTCGCCAAGACAGTGCGTTTCTCACTGTTACATGCATTTGAATGGGGAACTCGACCGAAACAAAGTATAGGTTTTCATTATGTGAATAACTTGGAAATCTTAGCTCAAACAGCTGCAAAACCTGTTTTCCCAGCACGGGAACCTTGAGTTCTATAAGATAAAGCCATAAACATGTGTATCCGAGTCTTCTATCAAAAGTTACAGCTATTTCTATGAAGTTGTACAAAAACGCTTTCTTTCGCCAAGACAGTGCGTTTCTCACTGTTACATGCATTTGAATGGGGATCTCGACCGAAACAAAGTATAGGTTTTCATTATGTGAATAACTTGGAAATCTTAGCTCAAACAGCTGCAAAACCTGTTTTCCCAGCACGGGAACCTTGAGTTCTATAAGATAAAGCCATAAACATGTGTATCCGAGTCTTCTATCAAAAGTTACAGCTATTTCTATGAAGTTGTACAAAAACGCTTTCTTTCGCCAAGACAGTGCGTTTCTCACTGTTACATGCATTTGAATGGGGATCTCGACCGAAACAAAGTATAGGTTTTCATTATGTGAATAACTTGGAAATCTTAGCTCAAACAGCTGCAAAACCTGTTTTCCCAGCACGGGAACCTTGAGTTCTATAAGATAAAGCCATAAACATGTGTATCCGAGTCTTCTATCAAAAGTTACAGCTATTTCTATGAAGTTGTACAAAAACGCTTTCTTTCGCCAAGACAGTGCGTTTCTCACTGTTACATGCATTTGAATGGGGATCTCGACCGAAACAAAGTATAGGTTTTCATTATGTGAATAACTTGGAAATCTTAGCTCAAACAGCTGCAAAACCTGTTTTCCCAGCACGGGAACCTTGAGTTCTATAAGATAAAGCCATAAACATGTGTATCCGAGTCTTCTATCAAAAGTTACAGCTATTTCTATGAAGTTGTACAAAAACGCTTTCTTTCGCCAAGACAGTGCGTTTCTCACTGTTACATGCATTTGAATGGGGAACTCGACCGAAACAAAGTATAGGTTTTCATTATGTGAATAACTTGGAAATCTTAGCTCAAACAGCTGCAAAACCTGTTTTCCCAGCACGGGAACCTTGAGTTCTATAAGATAAAGCCATAAACATGTGTATCCGAGTCTTCTATCAAAAGTTACAGCTATTTCTATGAAGTTGTACAAAAACGCTTTCTTTCGCCAAGACAGTGCGTTTCTCACTGTTACATGCATTTGAATGGGGATCTCGACCGAAACAAAGTATAGGTTTTCATTATGTGAATAACTTGGAAATCTTAGCTCAAACAGCTGCAAAACCTGTTTTCCCAGCACGGGAACCTTGAGTTCTATAAGATAAAGCCATAAACATGTGTATCCGAGTCTTCTATCAAAAGTTACAGCTATTTCTATGAAGTTGTACAAAAACGCTTTCTTTCGCCAAGACAGTGCGTTTCTCACTGTTACATGCATTTGAATGGGGAACTCGACCGAAACAAAGTATAGGTTTTCATTATGTGAATAACTTGGAAATCTTAGCTCAAACAGCTGCAAAACCTGTTTTCCCAGCACGGGAACCTTGAGTTCTATAAGATAAAGCCATAAACATGTGTATCCGAGTCTTCTATCAAAAGTTACAGCTATTTCTATGAAGTTGTACAAAAACGCTTTCTTTCGCCAAGACAGTGCGTTTCTCACTGTTACATGCATTTGAATGGGGATCTCGACCGAAACAAAGTATAGGTTTTCATTATGTGAATAACTTGGAAATCTTAGCTCAAACAGCTGCAAAACCTGTTTTCCCAGCACGGGAACCTTGAGTTCTATAAGATAAAGCCATAAACATGTGTATCCGAGTCTTCTATCAAAAGTTACAGCTATTTCTATGAAGTTGTACAAAAACGCTTTCTTTCGCCAAGACAGTGCGTTTCTCACTGTTACATGCATTTGAATGGGGATCTCGACCGAAACAAAGTATAGGTTTTCATTATGTGAATAACTTGGAAATCTTAGCTCAAACAGCTGCAAAACCTGTTTTCCCAGCACGGGAACCTTGAGTTCTATAAGATAAAGCCATAAACATGTGTATCCGAGTCTTCTATCAAAAGTTACAGCTATTTCTATGAAGTTGTACAAAAACGCTTTCTTTCGCCAAGACAGTGCGTTTCTCACTGTTACATGCATTTGAATGGGGATCTCGACCGAAACAAAGTATAGGTTTTCATTATGTGAATAACTTGGAAATCTTAGCTCAAACAGCTGCAAAACCTGTTTTCCCAGCACGGGAACCTTGAGTTCTATAAGATAAAGCCATAAACATGTGTATCCGAGTCTTCTATCAAAAGTTACAGCTATTTCTATGAAGTTGTACAAAAACGCTTTCTTTCGCCAAGACAGTGCGTTTCTCACTGTTACATGCATTTGAATGGGGATCTCGACCGAAACAAAGTATAGGTTTTCATTATGTGAATAACTTGGAAATCTTAGCTCAAACAGCTGCAAAACCTGTTTTCCCAGCACGGGAACCTTGAGTTCTATAAGATAAAGCCATAAACATGTGTATCCGAGTCTTCTATCAAAAGTTACAGCTATTTCTATGAAGTTGTACAAAAACGCTTTCTTTCGCCAAGACAGTGCGTTTCTCACTGTTACATGCATTTGAATGGGGATCTCGACCGAAACAAAGTATAGGTTTTCATTATGTGAATAACTTGGAAATCTTAGCTCAAACAGCTGCAAAACCTGTTTTCCCAGCACGGGAACCTTGAGTTCTATAAGATAAAGCCATAAACATGTGTATCCGAGTCTTCTATCAAAAGTTACAGCTATTTCTATGAAGTTGTACAAAAACGCTTTCTTTCGCCAAGACAGTGCGTTTCTCACTGTTACATGCATTTGAATGGGGATCTCGACCGAAACAAAGTATAGGTTTTCATTATGTGAATAACTTGGAAATCTTAGCTCAAACAGCTGCAAAACCTGTTTTCCCAGCACGGGAACCTTGAGTTCTATAAGATAAAGCCATAAACATGTGTATCCGAGTCTTCTATCAAAAGTTACAGCTATTTCTATGAAGTTGTACAAAAACGCTTTCTTTCGCCAAGACAGTGCGTTTCTCACTGTTACATGCATTTGAATGGGGATCTCGACCGAAACAAAGTATAGGTTTTCATTATGTGAATAACTTGGAAATCTTAGCTCAAACAGCTGCAAAACCTGTTTTCCCAGCACGGGAACCTTGAGTTCTATAAGATAAAGCCATAAACATGTGTATCCGAGTCTTCTATCAAAAGTTACAGCTATTTCTATGAAGTTGTACAAAAACGCTTTCTTTCGCCAAGACAGTGCGTTTCTCACTGTTACATGCATTTGAATGGGGATCTCGACCGAAACAAAGTATAGGTTTTCATTATGTGAATAACTTGGAAATCTTAGCTCAAACAGCTGCAAAACCTGTTTTCCCAGCACGGGAACCTTGAGTTCTATAAGATAAAGCCATAAACATGTGTATCCGAGTCTTCTATCAAAAGTTACAGCTATTTCTATGAAGTTGTACAAAAACGCTTTTCTTTCGCCAAGACAGTGCGTTTCTCACTGTTACATGCATTTGAATGGGGATCTCGACCGAAACAAAGTATAGGTTTTCATTATGTGAATAACTTGGAAATCTTAGCTCAAACAGCTGCAAAACCTGTTTTCCCAGCACGGGAACCTTGAGTTCTATAAGATAAAGCCATAAACATGTGTATCCGAGTCTTCTATCAAAAGTTACAGCTATTTCTATGAAGTTGTACAAAAACGCTTTCTTTCGCCAAGACAGTGCGTTTCTCACTGTTACATGCATTTGAATGGGGATCTCGACCGAAACAAAGTATAGGTTTTCATTATGTGAATAACTTGGAAATCTTAGCTCAAACAGCTGCAAAACCTGTTTTCCCAGCACGGGAACCTTGAGTTCTATAAGATAAAGCCATAAACATGTGTATCCGAGTCTTCTATCAAAAGTTACAGCTATTTCTATGAAGTTGTACAAAAACGCTTTCTTTCGCCAAGACAGTGCGTTTCTCACTGTTACATGCATTTGAATGGGGATCTCGACCGAAACAAAGTATAGGTTTTCATTATGTGAATAACTTGGAAATCTTAGCTCAAACAGCTGCAAAACCTGTTTTCCCAGCACGGGAACCTTGAGTTCTATAAGATAAAGCCATAAACATGTGTATCCGAGTCTTCTATCAAAAGTTACAGCTATTTCTATGAAGTTGTACAAAAACGCTTTCTTTCGCCAAGACAGTGCGTTTCTCACTGTTACATGCATTTGAATGGGGATCTCGACCGAAACAAAGTATAGGTTTTCATTATGTGAATAACTTGGAAATCTTAGCTCAAACAGCTGCAAAACCTGTTTTCCCAGCACGGGAACCTTGAGTTCTATAAGATAAAGCCATAAACATGTGTATCCGAGTCTTCTATCAAAAGTTACAGCTATTTCTATGAAGTTGTACAAAAACGCTTTCTTTCGCCAAGACAGTGCGTTTCTCACTGTTACATGCATTTGAATGGGGATCTCGACCGAAACAAAGTATAGGTTTTCATTATGTGAATAACTTGGAAATCTTAGCTCAAACAGCTGCAAAACCTGTTTTCCCAGCACGGGAACCTTGAGTTCTATAAGATAAAGCCATAAACATGTGTATCCGAGTCTTCTATCAAAAGTTACAGCTATTTCTATGAAGTTGTACAAAAACGCTTTCTTTCGCCAAGACAGTGCGTTTCTCACTGTTACATGCATTTGAATGGGGATCTCGACCGAAACAAAGTATAGGTTTTCATTATGTGAATAACTTGGAAATCTTAGCTCAAACAGCTGCAAAACCTGTTTTCCCAGCACGGGAACCTTGAGTTCTATAAGATAAAGCCATAAACATGTGTATCCGAGTCTTCTATCAAAAGTTACAGCTATTTCTATGAAGTTGTACAAAAACGCTTTCTTTCGCCAAGACAGTGCGTTTCTCACTGTTACATGCATTTGAATGGGGATCTCGACCGAAACAAAGTATAGGTTTTCATTATGTGAATAACTTGGAAATCTTAGCTCAAACAGCTGCAAAACCTGTTTTCCCAGCACAGGAACCTTGAGTTCTATAAGATAAAGCCATAAACATGTGTATCCGAGTCTTCTATCAAAAGTTACAGCTATTTCTATGAAGTTGTACAAAAACGCTTTCTTTCGCCAAGACAGTGCGTTTCTCACTGTTACATGCATTTGAATGGGGATCTCGACCGAAACAAAGTATAGGTTTTCATTATGTGAATAACTTGGAAATCTTAGCTCAAACAGCTGCAAAACCTGTTTTCCCAGCACGGGAACCTTGAGTTCTATAAGATAAAGCCATAAACATGTGTATCCGAGTCTTCTATCAAAAGTTACAGCTATTTCTATGAAGTTGTACAAAAACGCTTTCTTTCGCCAAGACAGTGCGTTTCTCACTGTTACATGCATTTGAATGGGGATCTCGACCGAAACAAAGATA
>NC_140543.1:39757200-39827132 GCF_057382185.1 Mchenga conophoros | reverse complement strand
ATAAACATGTGTATCCGAGTCTTCTATCAAAAGTTACAGCTATTTCTATGAAGTTGTACAAAAACGCTTTCTTTCGCCAAGACAGTGCGTTTCTCACTGTTACATGCATTTGAATGGGGAACTCGACCGAAACAAAGTATAGGTTTTCATTATGTGAATAACTTGGAAATCTTAGCTCAAACAGCTGCAAAACCTGTTTTCCCAGCACGGGAACCTTGAGTTCTATAAGATAAAGCCATAAACATGTGTATCCGAGTCTTCTATCAAAAGTTACAGCTATTTCTATGAAGTTGTACAAAAACGCTTTCTTTCGCCAAGACAGTGCGTTTCTCACTGTTACATGCATTTGAATGGGGATCTCGACCGAAACAAAGTATAGGTTTTCATTATGTGAATAACTTGGAAATCTTAGCTCAAACAGCTGCAAAACCTGTTTTCCCAGCACGGGAACCTTGAGTTCTATAAGATAAAGCCATAAACATGTGTATCCGAGTCTTCTATCAAAAGTTACAGCTATTTCTATGAAGTTGTACAAAAACGCTTTCTTTCGCCAAGACAGTGCGTTTCTCACTGTTACATGCATTTGAATGGGGATCTCGACCGAAACAAAGTATAGGTTTTCATTATGTGAATAACTTGGAAATCTTAGCTCAAACAGCTGCAAAACCTGTTTTCCCAGCACGGGAACCTTGAGTTCTATAAGATAAAGCCATAAACATGTGTATCCGAGTCTTCTATCAAAAGTTACAGCTATTTCTATGAAGTTGTACAAAAACGCTTTCTTTCGCCAAGACAGTGCGTTTCTCACTGTTACATGCATTTGAATGGGGATCTCGACCGAAACAAAGTATAGGTTTTCATTATGTGAATAACTTGGAAATCTTAGCTCAAACAGCTGCAAAACCTGTTTTCCCAGCACGGGAACCTTGAGTTCTATAAGATAAAGCCATAAACATGTGTATCCGAGTCTTCTATCAAAAGTTACAGCTATTTCTATGAAGTTGTACAAAAACGCTTTCTTTCGCCAAGACAGTGCGTTTCTCACTGTTACATGCATTTGAATGGGGAACTCGACCGAAACAAAGTATAGGTTTTCATTATGTGAATAACTTGGAAATCTTAGCTCAAACAGCTGCAAAACCTGTTTTCCCAGCACGGGAACCTTGAGTTCTAAAAGATAAAGCCATAAACATGTGTATCCGAGTCTTCTATCAAAAGTTACAGCTATTTCTATGAAGTTGTACAAAAACGCTTTCTTTCGCCAAGACAGTGCGTTTCTCACTGTTACATGCATTTGAATGGGGATCTCGACCGAAACAAAGTATAGGTTTTCATTATGTGAATAACTTGGAAATCTTAGCTCAAACAGCTGCAAAACCTGTTTTCCCAGCACGGGAACCTTGAGTTCTATAAGATAAAGCCATAAACATGTGTATCCGAGTCTTCTATCAAAAGTTACAGCTATTTCTATGAAGTTGTACAAAAACGCTTTCTTTCGCCAAGACAGTGCGTTTCTCACTGTTACATGCATTTGAATGGGGAACTCGACCGAAACAAAGTATAGGTTTTCATTATGTGAATAACTTGGAAATCTTAGCTCAAACAGCTGCAAAACCTGTTTTCCCAGCACGGGAACCTTGAGTTCTATAAGATAAAGCCATAAACATGTGTATCCGAGTCTTCTATCAAAAGTTACAGCTATTTCTATGAAGTTGTACAAAAACGCTTTCTTTCGCCAAGACAGTGCGTTTCTCACTGTTACATGCATTTGAATGGGGATCTCGACCGAAACAAAGTATAGGTTTTCATTATGTGAATAACTTGGAAATCTTAGCTCAAACAGCTGCAAAACCTGTTTTCCCAGCACGGGAACCTTGAGTTCTATAAGATAAAGCCATAAACATGTGTATCCGAGTCTTCTATCAAAAGTTACAGCTATTTCTATGAAGTTGTACAAAAACGCTTTCTTTCGCCAAGACAGTGCGTTTCTCACTGTTACATGCATTTGAATGGGGAACTCGACCGAAACAAAGTATAGGTTTTCATTATGTGAATAACTTGGAAATCTTAGCTCAAACAGCTGCAAAACCTGTTTTCCCAGCACGGGAACCTTGAGTTCTAAAAGATAAAGCCATAAACATGTGTATCCGAGTCTTCTATCAAAAGTTACAGCTATTTCTATGAAGTTGTACAAAAACGCTTTCTTTCGCCAAGACAGTGCGTTTCTCACTGTTACATGCATTTGAATGGGGATCTCGACCGAAACAAAGTATAGGTTTTCATTATGTGAATAACTTGGAAATCTTAGCTCAAACAGCTGCAAAACCTGTTTTCCCAGCACGGGAACCTTGAGTTCTATAAGATGAAGCCATAAACATGTGTATCCGAGTCTTCTATCAAAAGTTACAGCTATTTCTATGAAGTTGTACAAAAACGCTTTCTTTCGCCAAGACAGTGCGTTTCTCACTGTTACATGCATTTGAATGGGGATCTCGACCGAAACAAAGTATAGGTTTTCATTATGTGAATAACTTGGAAATCTTAGCTCAAACAGCTGCAAAACCTGTTTTCCCAGCACGGGAACCTTGAGTTCTATAAGATGAAGCCATAAACATGTGTATCCGAGTCTTCTATCAAAAGTTACAGCTATTTCTATGAAGTTGTACAAAAACGCTTTCTTTCGCCAAGACAGTGCGTTTCTCACTGTTACATGCATTTGAATGGGGAACTCGACCGAAACAAAGTATAGGTTTTCATTATGTGAATAACTTGGAAATCTTAGCTCAAACAGCTGCAAAACCTGTTTTCCCAGCACGGGAACCTTGAGTTCTAAAAGATAAAGCCATAAACATGTGTATCCGAGTCTTCTATCAAAAGTTACAGCTATTTCTATGAAGTTGTACAAAAACGCTTTCTTTCGCCAAGACAGTGCGTTTCTCACTGTTACATGCATTTGAATGGGGAACTCGACCGAAACAAAGTATAGGTTTTCATTATGTGAATAACTTGGAAATCTTAGCTCAAACAGCTGCAAAACCTGTTTTCCCAGCACGTAGACCTTGAGTTCTATAAGATAAAGCCATAAACATGTGTATCCGAGTCTTCTATCAAAAGTTACAGCTATTTCTATGAAGTTGTACAAAAACGCTTTCTTTCGCCAAGACAGTGCGTTTCTCACTGTTACATGCATTTGAATGGGGATCTCGACCGAAACAAAGTATAGGTTTTCATTATGTGAATAACTTGGAAATCTTAGCTCAAACAGCTGCAAAACCTGTTTTCCCAGCACGGGAACCTTGAGTTCTATAAGATAAAGCCATAAACATGTGTATCCGAGTCTTCTATCAAAAGTTACAGCTATTTCTATGAAGTTGTACAAAAACGCTTTCTTTCGCCAAGACAGTGCGTTTCTCACTGTTACATGCATTTGAATGGGGAACTCGACCGAAACAAAGTATAGGTTTTCATTATGTGAATAACTTGGAAATCTTAGCTCAAACAGCTGCAAAACCTGTTTTCCCAGCACGGGAACCTTGAGTTCTAAAAGATAAAGCCATAAACATGTGTATCCGAGTCTTCTATCAAAAGTTACAGCTATTTCTATGAAGTTGTACAAAAACGCTTTCTTTCGCCAAGACAGTGCGTTTCTCACTGTTACATGCATTTGAATGGGGAACTCGACCGAAACAAAGTATAGGTTTTCATTATGTGAATAACTTGGAAATCTTAGCTCAAACAGCTGCAAAACCTGTTTTCCCAGCACGGGAACCTTGAGTTCTATAAAATGAAGCCATAAACATGTGTATCCGAGTCTTCTATCAAAAGTTACAGCTATTTCTATGAAGTTGTACAAAAACGCTTTCTTTCGCCAAGACAGTGCGTTTCTCACTGTTACATGCATTTGAATGGGGATCTCGACCGAAACAAAGTATAGGTTTTCATTATGTGAATAACTTGGAAATCTTAGCTCAAACAGCTGCAAAACCTGTTTTCCCAGCACGGGAACCTTGAGTTCTAAAAGATAAAGCCATAAACATGTGTATCCGAGTCTTCTATCAAAAGTTACAGCTATTTCTATGAAGTTGTACAAAAACGCTTTCTTTCGCCAAGACAGTGCGTTTCTCACTGTTACATGCATTTGAATGGGGAACTCGACCGAAACAAAGTATAGGTTTTCATTATGTGAATAACTTGGAAATCTTAGCTCAAACAGCTGCAAAACCTGTTTTCCTAGCACGGGAACCTTGAGTTCTATAAGATGAAGCCATAAACATGTGTATCCGAGTCTTCTATCAAAAGTTACAGCTATTTCTATGAAGTTGTACAAAAACGCTTTCTTTCGCCAAGACAGTGCGTTTCTCACTGTTACATGCATTTGAATGGGGATCTCGACCGAAACAAAGTATAGGTTTTCATTATGTGAATAACTTGGAAATCTTAGCTCAAACAGCTGCAAAACCTGTTTTCCCAGCACGGGAACCTTGAGTTCTAAAAGATAAAGCCATAAACATGTGTATCCGAGTCTTCTATCAAAAGTTACAGCTATTTCTATGAAGTTGTACAAAAACGCTTTCTTTCGCCAAGACAGTGCGTTTCTCACTGTTACATGCATTTGAATGGGGAACTCGACCGAAACAAAGTATAGGTTTTCATTATGTGAATAACTTGGAAATCTTAGCTCAAACAGCTGCAAAACCTGTTTTCCCAGCACGGGAACCTTGAGTTCTATAAGATGAAGCCATAAACATGTGTATCCGAGTCTTCTATCAAAAGTTACAGCTATTTCTATGAAGTTGTACAAAAACGCTTTCTTTCGCCAAGACAGTGCGTTTCTCACTGTTACATGCATTTGAATGGGGATCTCGACCGAAACAAAGTATAGGTTTTCATTATGTGAATAACTTGGAAATCTTAGCTCAAACAGCTGCAAAACCTGTTTTCCCAGCACGGGAACCTTGAGTTCTAAAAGATAAAGCCATAAACATGTGTATCCGAGTCTTCTATCAAAAGTTACAGCTATTTCTATGAAGTTGTACAAAAACGCTTTCTTTCGCCAAGACAGTGCGTTTCTCACTGTTACATGCATTTGAATGGGGATCTCGACCGAAACAAAGTATAGGTTTTCATTATGTGAATAACTTGGAAATCTTAGCTCAAACAGCTGCAAAACCTGTTTTCCCAGCACGGGAACCTTGAGTTCTATAAGATAAAGCCATAAACATGTGTATCCGAGTCTTCTATCAAAAGTTACAGCTATTTCTATGAAGTTGTACAAAAACGCTTTCTTTCGCCAAGACAGTGCGTTTCTCACTGTTACATGCATTTGAATGGGGAACTCGACCGAAACAAAGTATAGGTTTTCATTATGTGAATAACTTGGAAATCTTAGCTCAAACAGCTGCAAAACCTGTTTTCCCAGCACGGGAACCTTGAGTTCTAAAAGATAAAGCCATAAACATGTGTATCCGAGTCTTCTATCAAAAGTTACAGCTATTTCTATGAAGTTGTACAAAAACGCTTTCTTTCGCCAAGACAGTGCGTTTCTCACTGTTACATGCATTTGAATGGGGAACTCGACCGAAACAAAGTATAGGTTTTCATTATGTGAATAACTTGGAAATCTTAGCTCAAACAGCTGCAAAACCTGTTTTCCCAGCACGGGAACCTTGAGTTCTATAAGATAAAGCCATAAACATGTGTATCCGAGTCTTCTATCAAAAGTTACAGCTATTTCTATGAAGTTGTACAAAAACGCTTTCTTTCGCCAAGACAGTGCGTTTCTCACTGTTACATGCATTTGAATGGGGATCTCGACCGAAACAAAGTATAGGTTTTCATTATGTGAATAACTTGGAAATCTTAGCTCAAACAGCTGCAAAACCTGTTTTCCCAGCACGGGAACCTTGAGTTCTAAAAGATAAAGCCATAAACATGTGTATCCGAGTCTTCTATCAAAAGTTACAGCTATTTCTATGAAGTTGTACAAAAACGCTTTCTTTCGCCAAGACAGTGCGTTTCTCACTGTTACATGCATTTGAATGGGGATCTCGACCGAAACAAAGTATAGGTTTTCATTATGTGAATAACTTGGAAATCTTAGCTCAAACAGCTGCAAAACCTGTTTTCCCAGCACGGGAACCTTGAGTTCTATAAGATAAAGCCATAAACATGTGTATCCGAGTCTTCTATCAAAAGTTACAGCTATTTCTATGAAGTTGTACAAAAACGCTTTCTTTCGCCAAGACAGTGCGTTTCTCACTGTTACATGCATTTGAATGGGGAACTCGACCGAAACAAAGTATAGGTTTTCATTATGTGAATAACTTGGAAATCTTAGCTCAAACAGCTGCAAAACCTGTTTTCCCAGCACGGGAACCTTGAGTTCTAAAAGATAAAGCCATAAACATGTGTATCCGAGTCTTCTATCAAAAGTTACAGCTATTTCTATGAAGTTGTACAAAAACGCTTTCTTTCGCCAAGACAGTGCGTTTCTCACTGTTACATGCATTTGAATGGGGAACTCGACCGAAACAAAGTATAGGTTTTCATTATGTGAATAACTTGGAAATCTTAGCTCAAACAGCTGCAAAACCTGTTTTCCCAGCACGGGAACCTTGAGTTCTATAAGATAAAGCCATAAACATGTGTATCCGAGTCTTCTATCAAAAGTTACAGCTATTTCTATGAAGTTGTACAAAAACGCTTTCTTTCGCCAAGACAGTGCGTTTCTCACTGTTACATGCATTTGAATGGGGAACTCGACCGAAACAAAGTATAGGTTTTCATTATGTGAATAACTTGGAAATCTTAGCTCAAACAGCTGCAAAACCTGTTTTCCCAGCACGGGAACCTTGAGTTCTAAAAGATAAAGCCATAAACATGTGTATCCGAGTCTTCTATCAAAAGTTACAGCTATTTCTATGAAGTTGTACAAAAACGCTTTCTTTCGCCAAGACAGTGCGTTTCTCACTGTTACATGCATTTGAATGGGGAACTCGACCGAAACAAAGTATAGGTTTTCATTATGTGAATAACTTGGAAATCTTAGCTCAAACAGCTGCAAAACCTGTTTTCCCAGCACGGGAACCTTGAGTTCTAAAAGATAAAGCCATAAACATGTGTATCCGAGTCTTCTATCAAAAGTTACAGCTATTTCTATGAAGTTGTACAAAAACGCTTTCTTTCGCCAAGACAGTGCGTTTCTCACTGTTACATGCATTTGAATGGGGAACTCGACCGAAACAAAGTATAGGTTTTCATTATGTGAATAACTTGGAAATCTTAGCTCAAACAGCTGCAAAACCTGTTTTCCCAGCACGGGAACCTTGAGTTCTATAAGATGAAGCCATAAACATGTGTATCCGAGTCTTCTATCAAAAGTTACAGCTATTTCTATGAAGTTGTACAAAAACGCTTTCTTTCGCCAAGACAGTGCGTTTCTCACTGTTACATGCATTTGAATGGGGATCTCGACCGAAACAAAGTATAGGTTTTCATTATGTGAATAACTTGGAAATCTTAGCTCAAACAGCTGCAAAACCTGTTTTCCCAGCACGGGAACCTTGAGTTCTAAAAGATAAAGCCATAAACATGTGTATCCGAGTCTTCTATCAAAAGTTACAGCTATTTCTATGAAGTTGTACAAAAACGCTTTCTTTCGCCAAGACAGTGCGTTTCTCACTGTTACATGCATTTGAATGGGGAACTCGACCGAAACAAAGTATAGGTTTTCATTATGTGAATAACTTGGAAATCTTAGCTCAAACAGCTGCAAAACCTGTTTTCCTAGCACGGGAACCTTGAGTTCTATAAGATGAAGCCATAAACATGTGTATCCGAGTCTTCTATCAAAAGTTACAGCTATTTCTATGAAGTTGTACAAAAACGCTTTCTTTCGCCAAGACAGTGCGTTTCTCACTGTTACATGCATTTGAATGGGGATCTCGACCGAAACAAAGTATAGGTTTTCATTATGTGAATAACTTGGAAATCTTAGCTCAAACAGCTGCAAAACCTGTTTTCCCAGCACGGGAACCTTGAGTTCTAAAAGATAAAGCCATAAACATGTGTATCCGAGTCTTCTATCAAAAGTTACAGCTATTTCTATGAAGTTGTACAAAAACGCTTTCTTTCGCCAAGACAGTGCGTTTCTCACTGTTACATGCATTTGAATGGGGAACTCGACCGAAACAAAGTATAGGTTTTCATTATGTGAATAACTTGGAAATCTTAGCTCAAACAGCTGCAAAACCTGTTTTCCCAGCACGGGAACCTTGAGTTCTATAAGATGAAGCCATAAACATGTGTATCCGAGTCTTCTATCAAAAGTTACAGCTATTTCTATGAAGTTGTACAAAAACGCTTTCTTTCGCCAAGACAGTGCGTTTCTCACTGTTACATGCATTTGAATGGGGAACTCGACCGAAACAAAGTATAGGTTTTCATTATGTGAATAACTTGGAAATCTTAGCTCAAACAGCTGCAAAACCTGTTTTCCCAGCACGGGAACCTTGAGTTCTAAAAGATAAAGCCATAAACATGTGTATCCGAGTCTTCTATCAAAAGTTACAGCTATTTCTATGAAGTTGTACAAAAACGCTTTCTTTCGCCAAGACAGTGCGTTTCTCACTGTTACATGCATTTGAATGGGGAACTCGACCGAAACAAAGTATAGGTTTTCATTATGTGAATAACTTGGAAATCTTAGCTCAAACAGCTGCAAAACCTGTTTTCCCAGCACGGGAACCTTGAGTTCTATAAGATAAAGCCATAAACATGTGTATCCGAGTCTTCTATCAAAAGTTACAGCTATTTCTATGAAGTTGTACAAAAACGCTTTCTTTCGCCAAGACAGTGCGTTTCTCACTGTTACATGCATTTGAATGGGGAACTCGACCGAAACAAAGTATAGGTTTTCATTATGTGAATAACTTGGAAATCTTAGCTCAAACAGCTGCAAAACCTGTTTTCCCAGCACGGGAACCTTGAGTTCTAAAAGATAAAGCCATAAACATGTGTATCCGAGTCTTCTATCAAAAGTTACAGCTATTTCTATGAAGTTGTACAAAAACGCTTTCTTTCGCCAAGACAGTGCGTTTCTCACTGTTACATGCATTTGAATGGGGAACTCGACCGAAACAAAGTATAGGTTTTCATTATGTGAATAACTTGGAAATCTTAGCTCAAACAGCTGCAAAACCTGTTTTCCCAGCACGTAGACCTTGAGTTCTATAAGATAAAGCCATAAACATGTGTATCCGAGTCTTCTATCAAAAGTTACAGCTATTTCTATGAAGTTGTACAAAAACGCTTTCTTTCGCCAAGACAGTGCGTTTCTCACTGTTACATGCATTTGAATGGGGATCTCGACCGAAACAAAGTATAGGTTTTCATTATGTGAATAACTTGGAAATCTTAGCTCAAACAGCTGCAAAACCTGTTTTCCCAGCACGGGAACCTTGAGTTCTATAAGATAAAGCCATAAACATGTGTATCCGAGTCTTCTATCAAAAGTTACAGCTATTTCTATGAAGTTGTACAAAAACGCTTTCTTTCGCCAAGACAGTGCGTTTCTCACTGTTACATGCATTTGAATGGGGAACTCGACCGAAACAAAGTATAGGTTTTCATTATGTGAATAACTTGGAAATCTTAGCTCAAACAGCTGCAAAACCTGTTTTCCCAGCACGGGAACCTTGAGTTCTATAGGATAAAGCCATAAACATGTGTATCCGAGTCTTCTATCAAAAGTTACAGCTATTTCTATGAAGTTGTACAAAAACGCTTTCTTTCGCCAAGACAGTGCGTTTTTCACTGTTACATGCATTTGAATGGGGATCTCGACCGAAACAAAGTATAGGTTTTCATTATGTGAATAACTTGGAAATCTTAGCTCAAACAGCTGCAAAACCTGTTTTCCCAGCACGGGAACCTTGAGTTCTATAAGATAAAGCCATAAACATGTGTATCCGAGTCTTCTATCAAAAGTTACAGCTATTTCTATGAAGTTGTACAAAAACGCTTTCTTTCGCCAAGACAGTGCGTTTCTCACTGTTACATGCATTTGAATGGGGATCTCGACCGAAACAAAGTATAGGTTTTCATTATGTGAATAACTTGGAAATCTTAGCTCAAACAGCTGCAAAACCTGTTTTCCCAGCACGGGAACCTTGAGTTCTATAAGATAAAGCCATAAACATGTGTATCCGAGTCTTCTATCAAAAGTTACAGCTATTTCTATGAAGTTGTACAAAAACGCTTTCTTTCGCCAAGACAGTGCGTTTCTCACTGTTACATGCATTTGAATGGGGATCTCGACCGAAACAAAGTATAGGTTTTCATTATGTGAATAACTTGGAAATCTTAGCTCAAACAGCTGCAAAACCTGTTTTCCCAGCACGGGAACCTTGAGTTCTATAAGATAAAGCCATAAACATGTGTATCCGAGTCTTCTATCAAAAGTTACAGCTATTTCTATGAAGTTGTACAAAAACGCTTTCTTTCGCCAAGACAGTGCGTTTCTCACTGTTACATGCATTTGAATGGGGATCTCGACCGAAACAAAGTATAGGTTTTCATTATGTGAATAACTTGGAAATCTTAGCTCAAACAGCTGCAAAACCTGTTTTCCCAGCACGGGAACCTTGAGTTCTATAAGATAAAGCCATAAACATGTGTATCCGAGTCTTCTATCAAAAGTTACAGCTATTTCTATGAAGTTGTACAAAAACGCTTTCTTTCGCCAAGACAGTGCGTTTCTCACTGTTACATGCATTTGAATGGGGAACTCGACCGAAACAAAGTATAGGTTTTCATTATGTGAATAACTTGGAAATCTTAGCTCAAACAGCTGCAAAACCTGTTTTCCCAGCACGGGAACCTTGAGTTCTAAAAGATAAAGCCATAAACATGTGTATCCGAGTCTTCTATCAAAAGTTACAGCTATTTCTATGAAGTTGTACAAAAACGCTTTCTTTCGCCAAGACAGTGCGTTTCTCACTGTTACATGCATTTGAATGGGGAACTCGACCGAAACAAAGTATAGGTTTTCATTATGTGAATAACTTGGAAATCTTAGCTCAAACAGCTGCAAAACCTGTTTTCCCAGCACGGGAACCTTGAGTTCTATAAGATGAAGCCATAAACATGTGTATCCGAGTCTTCTATCAAAAGTTACAGCTATTTCTATGAAGTTGTACAAAAACGCTTTCTTTCGCCAAGACAGTGCGTTTCTCACTGTTACATGCATTTGAATGGGGATCTCGACCGAAACAAAGTATAGGTTTTCATTATGTGAATAACTTGGAAATCTTAGCTCAAACAGCTGCAAAACCTGTTTTCCCAGCACGGGAACCTTGAGTTCTAAAAGATAAAGCCATAAACATGTGTATCCGAGTCTTCTATCAAAAGTTACAGCTATTTCTATGAAGTTGTACAAAAACGCTTTCTTTCGCCAAGACAGTGCGTTTCTCACTGTTACATGCATTTGAATGGGGAACTCGACCGAAACAAAGTATAGGTTTTCATTATGTGAATAACTTGGAAATCTTAGCTCAAACAGCTGCAAAACCTGTTTTCCCAGCACGGGAACCTTGAGTTCTATAGGATAAAGCCATAAACATGTGTATCCGAGTCTTCTATCAAAAGTTACAGCTATTTCTATGAAGTTGTACAAAAACGCTTTCTTTCGCCAAGACAGTGCGTTTTTCACTGTTACATGCATTTGAATGGGGATCTCGACCGAAACAAAGTATAGGTTTTCATTATGTGAATAACTTGGAAATCTTAGCTCAAACAGCTGCAAAACCTGTTTTCCCAGCACGGGAACCTTGAGTTCTATAAGATAAAGCCATAAACATGTGTATCCGAGTCTTCTATCAAAAGTTACAGCTATTTCTATGAAGTTGTACAAAAACGCTTTCTTTCGCCAAGACAGTGCGTTTCTCACTGTTACATGCATTTGAATGGGGAACTCGACCGAAACAAAGTATAGGTTTTCATTATGTGAATAACTTGGAAATCTTAGCTCAAACAGCTGCAAAACCTGTTTTCCCAGCACGGGAACCTTGAGTTCTAAAAGATAAAGCCATAAACATGTGTATCCGAGTCTTCTATCAAAAGTTACAGCTATTTCTATGAAGTTGTACAAAAACGCTTTCTTTCGCCAAGACAGTGCGTTTCTCACTGTTACATGCATTTGAATGGGGATCTCGACCGAAACAAAGTATAGGTTTTCATTATGTGAATAACTTGGAAATCTTAGCTCAAACAGCTGCAAAACCTGTTTTCCCAGCACGGGAACCTTGAGTTCTATAAGATGAAGCCATAAACATGTGTATCCGAGTCTTCTATCAAAAGTTACAGCTATTTCTATGAAGTTGTACAAAAACGCTTTCTTTCGCCAAGACAGTGCGTTTCTCACTGTTACATGCATTTGAATGGGGAACTCGACCGAAACAAAGTATAGGTTTTCATTATGTGAATAACTTGGAAATCTTAGCTCAAACAGCTGCAAAACCTGTTTTCCCAGCACGGGAACCTTGAGTTCTATAGGATAAAGCCATAAACATGTGTATCCGAGTCTTCTATCAAAAGTTACAGCTATTTCTATGAAGTTGTACAAAAACGCTTTCTTTCGCCAAGACAGTGCGTTTCTCACTGTTACATGCATTTGAATGGGGATCTCGACCGAAACAAAGTATAGGTTTTCATTATGTGAATAACTTGGAAATCTTAGCTCAAACAGCTGCAAAACCTGTTTTCCCAGCACGGGAACCTTGAGTTCTATAAGATAAAGCCATAAACATGTGTATCCGAGTCTTCTATCAAAAGTTACAGCTATTTCTATGAAGTTGTACAAAAACGCTTTCTTTCGCCAAGACAGTGCGTTTCTCACTGTTACATGCATTTGAATGGGGATCTCGACCGAAACAAAGTATAGGTTTTCATTATGTGAATAACTTGGAAATCTTAGCTCAAACAGCTGCAAAACCTGTTTTCCCAGCACGGGAACCTTGAGTTCTATAAGATAAAGCCATAAACATGTGTATCCGAGTCTTCTATCAAAAGTTACAGCTATTTCTATGAAGTTGTACAAAAACGCTTTCTTTCGCCAAGACAGTGCGTTTCTCACTGTTACATGCATTTGAATGGGGATCTCGACCGAAACAAAGTATAGGTTTTCATTATGTGAATAACTTGGAAATCTTAGCTCAAACAGCTGCAAAACCTGTTTTCCCAGCACGGGAACCTTGAGTTCTATAAGATAAAGCCATAAACATGTGTATCCGAGTCTTCTATCAAAAGTTACAGCTATTTCTATGAAGTTGTACAAAAACGCTTTCTTTCGCCAAGACAGTGCGTTTCTCACTGTTACATGCATTTGAATGGGGATCTCGACCGAAACAAAGTATAGGTTTTCATTATGTGAATAACTTGGAAATCTTAGCTCAAACAGCTGCAAAACCTGTTTTCCCAGCACGGGAACCTTGAGTTCTATAAGATAAAGCCATAAACATGTGTATCCGAGTCTTCTATCAAAAGTTACAGCTATTTCTATGAAGTTGTACAAAAACGCTTTCTTTCGCCAAGACAGTGCGTTTCTCACTGTTACATGCATTTGAATGGGGAACTCGACCGAAACAAAGTATAGGTTTTCATTATGTGAATAACTTGGAAATCTTAGCTCAAACAGCTGCAAAACCTGTTTTCCCAGCACGGGAACCTTGAGTTCTAAAAGATAAAGCCATAAACATGTGTATCCGAGTCTTCTATCAAAAGTTACAGCTATTTCTATGAAGTTGTACAAAAACGCTTTCTTTCGCCAAGACAGTGCGTTTCTCACTGTTACATGCATTTGAATGGGGAACTCGACCGAAACAAAGTATAGGTTTTCATTATGTGAATAACTTGGAAATCTTAGCTCAAACAGCTGCAAAACCTGTTTTCCCAGCACGGGAACCTTGAGTTCTATAAGATAAAGCCATAAACATGTGTATCCGAGTCTTCTATCAAAAGTTACAGCTATTTCTATGAAGTTGTACAAAAACGCTTTCTTTCGCCAAGACAGTGCGTTTCTCACTGTTACATGCATTTGAATGGGGATCTCGACCGAAACAAAGTATAGGTTTTCATTATGTGAATAACTTGGAAATCTTAGCTCAAACAGCTGCAAAACCTGTTTTCCCAGCACGGGAACCTTGAGTTCTAAAAGATAAAGCCATAAACATGTGTATCCGAGTCTTCTATCAAAAGTTACAGCTATTTCTATGAAGTTGTACAAAAACGCTTTCTTTCGCCAAGACAGTGCGTTTCTCACTGTTACATGCATTTGAATGGGGAACTCGACCGAAACAAAGTATAGGTTTTCATTATGTGAATAACTTGGAAATCTTAGCTCAAACAGCTGCAAAACCTGTTTTCCCAGCACGGGAACCTTGAGTTCTATAGGATAAAGCCATAAACATGTGTATCCGAGTCTTCTATCAAAAGTTACAGCTATTTCTATGAAGTTGTACAAAAACGCTTTCTTTCGCCAAGACAGTGCGTTTCTCACTGTTACATGCATTTGAATGGGGATCTCGACCGAAACAAAGTATAGGTTTTCATTATGTGAATAACTTGGAAATCTTAGCTCAAACAGCTGCAAAACCTGTTTTCCCAGCACGGGAACCTTGAGTTCTATAAGATAAAGCCATAAACATGTGTATCCGAGTCTTCTATCAAAAGTTACAGCTATTTCTATGAAGTTGTACAAAAACGCTTTCTTTCGCCAAGACAGTGCGTTTCTCACTGTTACATGCATTTGAATGGGGAACTCGACCGAAACAAAGTATAGGTTTTCATTATGTGAATAACTTGGAAATCTTAGCTCAAACAGCTGCAAAACCTGTTTTCCCAGCACGGGAACCTTGAGTTCTATAGGATAAAGCCATAAAAATGTGTATCCGAGTCTTCTATCAAAAGTTACAGCTATTTCTATGAAGTTGTACAAAAACGCTTTCTTTCGCCAAGACAGTGCGTTTTTCACTGTTACATGCATTTGAATGGGGATCTCGACCGAAACAAAGTATAGGTTTTCATTATGTGAATAACTTGGAAATCTTAGCTCAAACAGCTGCAAAACCTGTTTTCCCAGCACGGGAACCTTGAGTTCTATAAGATAAAGCCATAAACATGTGTATCCGAGTCTTCTATCAAAAGTTACAGCTATTTCTATGAAGTTGTACAAAAACGCTTTCTTTCGCCAAGACAGTGCTGTTGGGTCTAAACTCAGACCCCGCTGTATCCAGGACTTATTCCCATGAAAGAAAAGCAAGGCAACAGTGTTCGATCGATTTCTTGCGCAAGGGAGGCCTCTCGTCTGTGACCAGCACGTTGAAATGACCACGCTGGTGGCCTCCTCTCGCCGCCTTTTATTGACAAACTTCAAACAATAGTTTACAAAACACCTCCCCTTGCAACCCCCTTTGGTTACAAAGACAAGGCACTGTATGTAAGTGTGTGTGTGTGGGTGTTATGTGAGAATGTGTGTGTGTGTGTGTGTGTGTGTGTGTGTGTGTGTGTGTGTGTGTGTGTGTGTGTGTGTGTGTTTGATCAAAGGGTCATAAAACCTAAAAGCAGGAACAACATCCTTGGTCATAAAGAGGGTAGTCTTCCCCCACACCCAATGTATGGTTTACCAAAGATAACACAGTGAAACCATACAAAGGGTAGGAAGCTCTACCAAACATCAAACAGATCTTCAAGTTAGGATGTATCTACAATAAAACCTCCCCCAGCACAGAGTGGCTGGAGAGGTGGTCAGGATCAAAGGAATGGCTTTGATCCTACTGCTTAAACTAAGACTGTACAAATTTAAGAAACACAATGGCAACATTCAACAATTAGACTTAACATTTCCCTCCTTTTTGTCATTGTTCTTAAATTTCAACTTATGCACCCTTTGTTTAGACAGTGTCAGTGTAGATTTCATTCATGCACAGTAAACTACATCCTATACATAAGCAAATCAGTATCAACAGTTCAAAAACAGGAATTAATATCTTCAAAAGAAGATGCCACCAAGGACCAGACAGTAACCAAGCTATCCAGCCTTGTGGCGGATCTACTCCTGTCGTGCAATTCATTATGTATTTCTTCAAGTAAACAACTGAATGTCAAAGGTCAAACAAGAAGAATCATCATTCTCAAAAATCATATGTCACTACAATCCAACTGTATACAGACATAGGTATTTAAACGCATCAGTTGACTTTATTGTTTGTCCATGTGGCTCTCAGCTAACTTCAAAGCTGCAGCCTGGTCAACACCCTTCTTTATGACTCCTATCAACCCCCCAAATCTTCTCACTGTAGGCATCCTGTGGGGGTTAGAGTCAACTTGTGAATTATCTGCATTTACAACTCTTCTCCTGTCCTGTTGTCACCACAGAAAAAGCTTTGTAAAGGAAATTGGATCCAGCTGTTTTGATCTTCTTGGCTCAAAACCTCAAGTGTTCATGATGTAAATGTAGACAAAAGGCTTCTCTGTTTACATCCTTCTTGCAGAAGACAAAAGAATAAGTGATGTTACCATGTTCCATGGTTAATCTCCAACTTGGGCTAATCCATTGTCCTTCGTACACATAGGCAATTGGCCTGTTTCCAGTTCGTTTAACTGTATAATGTCCTGCAACAAGTCATATTCTTTGAGTCAGACGAGCAGGTCTGTCTCACCAGAGCAGTTCACCTTCCCAGCTACTGGTGAATCAACCTTCCATTCAGGTTATGAGGAATTGGAAAGTTGAAAAGTTGGCAGTGTTCCTGGATGTGTTGCTAAAGCAACCAAACAAACTGTCTCGCTCCAAGTGATGCTATCCGGTTGTGTTCTTAAACTGCCACCAGTAGTTGGTTGAAAACCCATGCGGGTACTGGGTGTGATTTGCTCTGTCCCAATGCGCTCCTGTCATCCCACTCAGGGTCCACAGGCACAAGAAGATGCACAGCACATTCCCAGCCATTCTGATGAGTACCTGTGGCTCAGTTGGTTTCTTCACCGGATTGAGACGAGGGGCCCTGGAGGCTTTCCCCCCCTTTGTTCCCGGTCTTCCTGCCACTTACTCCGAGCTGGCCTGGATGTGTGTCACCTTCTTGCAGTGCTTGATGTATCCAAGTGTTCCTTCCAGCAATCTTCACTGCTGTGGTCGTCGTCAGCAGCATCCGATATGGACCTTCCCACCATGGACTGGACCAGCACTTCCTCTCCATGGCCTTATCATCATCCAATCTCCAGACTTCAGGCTCTGCTCCTGCGAAGAAACAGAATCATCTGGCAGATCATTTGTTCTCATGACTACTTTACTTTTAAACATTTTCAAGCATCTAATCTGCTAATACGCTCTCTCTTCTGCTTTTCTATCATCACTACAGAAGACTGGAACTCTAACTCTAACTCTAAATCCTCTAACATGTGTAATCTCAAAGAGTCAGACCATTCTCTGTTGGAGTAATCCTCGTGTACTTATTCTATACAGTCTAACCATGTCCTGCCTGTCTTCCTAAATCTTAACTTTACTATTCCATTAGTTCTCTCTGCAAAAAAGTTTTTTTTAAAAGTATTTAATAATCCTAGAGTGAGTATAACGACTGCTCATCTCCCTCCTGTTTGAGACATGGCACAGCCAATGGCTCAAAATAGCAGCAGTCTTATACAAATTATTAGGCAGTACTGGTTTATCACACAGATAAAAAAAATCATCCTGCAAGCTTGCTCCCTCTGTAAGTCACAACTATTGTCCTGCAGTAGGTGAGTGGGCCTGCATGTCTGCTAATGCTGTACTGATAAAAGGTTAACACCATGTTTAACTAAAGCTGCCTCTTTTGCGATCTTATCTGCAAAAACTTCCCCTAATGCAACCGGATCTTTCCCTCACATGTGTGCTGCACATTTACAAACGGCAATTCCACTGGTTAATAACGCTGCCTCCAGCAGATTTTGCAAGAGTTTGGTGTGTTCTGCAGGTTTCCCTGTTGAGGTTGTCACCCCTCGTCTCACTCACTGCACTACAAAGAAATGTACAGTAGCAAATGTATACTACCTATCAGTGTATATTGTCTCTCTACAGCTTTACACGCTTCCGTTAAAGCTAGCATCTCTGCTGCTCAAGCAAACATGAAACATGCTAGTTGTCCTACATAGATAACTCTCTCTCACTGTCAGCTACAGTAAAACGTGTTCTAGTCTGTCCCTCTGCTGTTGTAAAACTCAAATCATCAACAAACCAAACCTTTCCCTCAACGAGTGGCACATCTATTAAGTCATCCCTCAGCTTACACGTCTTCTCCTCGCGCTCTCTACACTCATGAGAAGTGTCCTCCTCCGTTGGCAAAAAGGGTTGGACAGATTCAGAATTCTGCACCACTTTATGGTAATATGTGTGGTTGTGAGAGTAACAGTAACATTAAAGACAAGTGTCTTGTAGGTGACAGAAATGTAAGTTTAGTCTGCAATAGTAAACATCTACCTCGTGTGGAACTAACAATTGCAAAAGGTGAAATAAACTATTGAAACATTGTACAGCTTAAGCTGCTGCACATACTGATCTCACGCATGGAGGTAAAGCACGAGCAACTAGAGCTAATCTTTTAGGATAGTAAGTTACTGGCTTCACTTGTGGAAAAAGTGCTGTTAGTTATTTTACAGTCACCTGGCATTTGTGCTGTTCACAGAACCACAAGTCCATCGCTGGACCTCCTCTGCGCTGTCACTTTTTGGAGCTTGGCACGCTCCCTCAGGTTCCATTTTCCAACGCTGAAAGTCTCCTTGTGACAATCCTTTGGAAGCCCAGTAGCACAGCTCTCTGTGCTGAAGGTGATCTCCGATCCTCCTGAAGACTCCCTCCAGGCCTCAGCTTCCATCTTGTGGACGATCCTCTCAGTCTCTCCTTCTCATCATGGCACCTCACGACATCTACAAATTGAAAAAATGACACTCCTCTCGCCACACGGCTTTCGCCATGTGTCAACTCCCCAATGAGACATGTACAAGAGTGTTGCACAGTCTCCCTAAAACAATCTCCAGGGTTTGTCCCTTGGAGCAGCTTCACTCCAAGCTGTAACCCTGTGTAAAAACATTAATCAGCACTTAAATGTTCAGCTTGTTTAACTCCCAGCTCCTGTATCACAGAAGACAAAGTCTTAAATTTAAACAACTTCACATTTGCAACCAACTGTAGATCATAAGAGTAATAAAGTATTCAGCATCACAGAGACAAGTATCATTGCGGGTTTATTCTAAACTCATTAAACTCCTACGTTTTCCCATAATTTATTCCAAATTATTTAACATCTCAATGTTATTCCACATTGTAATCAGTGAACTTCACTTATAGGCCATCAAAGCCTCATCTGAACATGGATGCACCACTTGCATAGGTTTAATACTTGTAAATAAACAGCTAATCACACAAATCACTGCAACAATAATAGAAAACATTGTTTAATATTAATTCTGGACCCCACCTCTTGACGCATGGACACTTCTCATGCGTCAACTCACCAAACCTGGATCCCTGTCTTAAAAACTGGCTCCACCAGGAGCCTGCATACTCACCATCATGGCCTGGAAAACAAGATCTGGAAGTAAAATCAAACTTCACACTTATAAACAAGTATATCACAAGGGTAACAAGCATTCAGCATCAGCAAGACAAGTGTCATGTGCAGGTTTTCTCAAATCATTAAATCACTATTGTTACCATAATTCGCCTCAAACATGGATCATCCCATGTGCTCAGTTAACATTAATGTAATCGGTGACTTCTCTTAAGCAAAGTCACTCCACTCATATATTTATTATGGGTCCAAAAGTGGCCAGCAAATGAGCCCATAATAAACTATTCCATAAATATCGTAATCTCTTATTTGTTTTACTCATGTCACTTGTCCGCTTCTGCTGAATGCTACATGCACTCTTAAAGAAAACAAAACCTGTAATAAAGAAACAAACATCCACCAGTTGTTCTGCTAAAAACCACATCATCAAATCACATGAAAAACTGCAATGCTGTAAGAAAAAATGCAAATGTTAGCGCTGCGCAGGTGTGTACACACTTTCTCACAGTAACTTCTGTGAGTACCACAAGCCCATGAATAACACACCTCTGATAGATTCACAAACATAAAAATGGCATTTAAAAGGTTAAACCATCACGCAACCTCAGATGTTGCTATCATCTTTCTGCTCCTGTAACAGAGACACACACAGAGATACATCCACACCTTTGTCAAGTGGGGGTTGACTTCACACAATGGTGTTAAGTCAGTCAGTCAGTTCCCGATTTATTTTAAAATTCTTACTCATTCACTCAGTGATTCCTTCTTTTGCTAATTGTGGAAATTATCGTCGCATTCGTTTCCACGCTCAGCAAAACAACGTCATTTCAAAAAGAAAAATAATTTAGACTGGATTTCCTCGTTGAATCCTTTTGGACAGGAATTTGTTTCCTGATTGTCCCAAATAAGAGCCCATTTTAATTTTGGAGAAGCTCACTTTGCAACAGTTTTCTCGACGACGCTTCGATTCTAATCGTGCAGATCTGCTCAACAGAGATCATCAAACAAAACTTTCAGTGCACCATGAAAGTAACAAAATAAAAGAAAGAAAATAAAAGAAATCAAAGAAAATAAAGGAAAGATAGGCCTTGTTTAAATCATGACACGTGTTCTTCATGCCAGGGGGATAAATCGTAACAAAAGACAAATCAAACAGCCAGTTTAATCTCAAACATTCATCCAATCAGCCATACACACAACATACAGCATAACCCTGTTGTCTTAGCACATAATAAGTTTTAGTTCTCATGTAACTAAATGTGTGCCATGGTAAAACTTCTTCACACACCAGAAACTCACAATCAGCTCACTCAACTCACTCATTTAAGACCTCTCATCAGCATTCTGTTTCCTCCTCTATGATGCAACCATCTGTCCTCCTATAATATTCAGTCCACTAGTCTATGTATCACTTTCATCTTACTAGTGACTTGGACAAGATGACAAACAGAATCTCATGCTTAAGATGCTGTCTGGTCTCATGAGTATCATTGTATGTGTATATGCATGTAGGGTTAGTATAGTTAATGCATTTTCAGTATGTTTTTGTGTTCATCTCTCATCACACTTCCATTATTCTCATCACTGCTTAAAACAACACACATCTCTCTGTTTTTTTTCTTTAACTGTACTTTTCTCCAAAACAGAAAATAGCATTACAGCTGTTTCAGACTGAGAAACACCAAACACTCTTCGTGCTATCATTCATCCACACAACTATTTTATTTCTTTTTGTCCACTGGGCAGGTGACATGCAGAATCACGTCTGCCCCAGCTGGATACCTTTCACACACACCATGACGTCAGACACTCTCACACTCATGGAATTGATCAGGAGAAAAACTTTCTTCATCTTCACACTCTGTTACAGAAACACCATATGTTTTGTTTTTTTTTTTTGTTTTTTTTTTTTGTGTTGTGTCAGGGATGGATATGTAGTTGTAACGTTTGTGTTCACTAACTTTACTTTCTGTTTCCTACCCTGCCAAGTCTGTCTTGGACTCAATGCTGCTCCTAATATGCCTTTAATCTCTCCTCCACTTCTGCCTCTGCTCTCTCACGCTCTTCTCTGACTCTACTTTCTGCTAACATTCTTGCTCTTCCTAATGCTTTTCTATGGTGTTGTTCTAGAGTAGTTGCAGTGGATTGAGCTGTAGTTTCATCCTCAGGTTTCACAACTACTTCTTGCAATATTGCTCTTTTAACATTCTGTGCTTCTCTCCTCTTCTGAGCCTGCTCCAGCCACAACTTAGCAACTGCTAACTGCAATTCCTTCCTCTGCTTCGCTTTACCTGTTTTACCTGCTACACTTACAGCTATTCTTTCTACCAGCATTTTACACTGAACTTCCACTAATGTCCCTTCAAATCCACATTTCTTATACCAACAACCTACATACTGCGTGCTGCCTGGTAAAACTTTCTGCATAAATTTTACATCTCCTTCTAAGGCAGACTTACACATTTTATTCTCCATTACAAGACAACAATCAGCCACACTCACGCAGACCACGTCTGGCCCGCACACACACAACATAGGCCTATCGCTTGCGTCTGCACGCACAGCTAGCGCTCTCTGTTGAAAACTCTCAAACGCCCCATATGGCGGAGAATTCAACCTTCGGACACTCTCCAACGCCCCAAATGGCGGAGATTCCGGACTCTGAACCTAGGTTCTCTCCACGCCCCAAATGGCGGAGAACTCTCTACGCCCCAAACGGCGGAGAAGCCTGCGTCTCTCTCACGCGGCTAGCGCGCTCCCGGACTCACGTTTAACGCACAGCCCGTAGCCGCTCTCTATTGTTTTGGGTCCACGTGCGCTCTCGTGACCAGCGCTCCCCGGGACTCAAACGTTTCACGCAGAATCACGGTGACGCGTATCTAGGATCCCACATTCATTCACACGGTTATAGAGACGCTCTCTAAGGCCTTCTGTACTCACTGTCCCGTCAATCGTCATCCATCCCGAGGGGAGGTCAGGCGCAAACTTCCCGGCCTGGTGGCAAGCCAAAAACACCAGGGCTTTACGTCAATCATCCCAGACGTTGCGGTGGCGTCCTCTCCCTCTCCTCGGTGGATGCAATGTGTTAGGATCCGGCTCGAAGGACCAAAAAATGTTGGGTCTAAACTCAGACCCCGCTGTATCCAGGACTTATTCCCATGAAAGAAAAGCAAGGCAACAGTGTTCGATCGATTTCTTGCGCAAGGGAGGCCTCTCGTCTGTGACCAGCACGTTGAAATGACCACGCTGGTGGCCTCCTCTCGCCGCCTTTTATTGACAAACTTCAAACAATAGTTTACAAAACACCTCCCCTTGCAACCCCCTTTGGTTACAAAGACAAGGCACTGTATGTAAGTGTGTGTGTGTGGGTGTTATGTGAGAATGTGTGTGTGTGTGTGTGTGTGTGTGTGTGTGTGTGTGTGTGTGTGTGTGTGTGTGTGTGTGTGTGTGTGTTTGATCAAAGGGTCATAAAACCTAAAAGCAGGAACAACATCCTTGGTCATAAAGAGGGTAGTCTTCCCCCACACCCAATGTATGGTTTACCAAAGATAACACAGTGAAACCATACAAAGGGTAGGAAGCTCTACCAAACATCAAACAGATCTTCAAGTTAGGATGTATCTACAATAAAACCTCCCCCAGCACAGAGTGGCTGGAGAGGTGGTCAGGATCAAAGGAATGGCTTTGATCCTACTGCTTAAACTAAGACTGTACAAATTTAAGAAACACAATGGCAACATTCAACAATTAGACTTAACAAGTGCGTTTCTCACTGTTACATGCATTTGAATGGGGATCTCGACCGAAACAAAGTATAGGTTTTCATTATGTGAATAACTTGGAAATCTTAGCTCAAACAGCTGCAAAACCTGTTTTCCCAGCACGGGAACCTTGAGTTCTAAAAGATAAAGCCATAAACATGTGTATCCGAGTCTTCTATCAAAAGTTACAGCTATTTCTATGAAGTTGTACAAAAACGCTTTCTTTCGCCAAGACAGTGCGTTTCTCACTGTTACATGCATTTGAATGGGGATCTCGACCGAAACAAAGTATAGGTTTTCATTATGTGAATAACTTGGAAATCTTAGCTCAAACAGCTGCAAAACCTGTTTTCCCAGCACGGGAACCTTGAGTTCTATAAGATAAAGCCATAAACATGTGTATCCGAGTCTTCTATCAAAAGTTACAGCTATTTCTATGAAGTTGTACAAAAACGCTTTCTTTCGCCAAGACAGTGCGTTTCTCACTGTTACATGCATTTGAATGGGGAACTCGACCGAAACAAAGTATAGGTTTTCATTATGTGAATAACTTGGAAATCTTAGCTCAAACAGCTGCAAAACCTGTTTTCCCAGCACGGGAACCTTGAGTTCTAAAAGATAAAGCCATAAACATGTGTATCCGAGTCTTCTATCAAAAGTTACAGCTATTTCTATGAAGTTGTACAAAAACGCTTTCTTTCGCCAAGACAGTGCGTTTCTCACTGTTACATGCATTTGAATGGGGAACTCGACCGAAACAAAGTATAGGTTTTCATTATGTGAATAACTTGGAAATCTTAGCTCAAACAGCTGCAAAACCTGTTTTCCCAGCACGTAGACCTTGAGTTCTATAAGATAAAGCCATAAACATGTGTATCCGAGTCTTCTATCAAAAGTTACAGCTATTTCTATGAAGTTGTACAAAAACGCTTTCTTTCGCCAAGACAGTGCGTTTCTCACTGTTACATGCATTTGAATGGGGATCTCGACCGAAACAAAGTATAGGTTTTCATTATGTGAATAACTTGGAAATCTTAGCTCAAACAGCTGCAAAACCTGTTTTCCCAGCACGGGAACCTTGAGTTCTATAAGATAAAGCCATAAACATGTGTATCCGAGTCTTCTATCAAAAGTTACAGCTATTTCTATGAAGTTGTACAAAAACGCTTTCTTTCGCCAAGACAGTGCGTTTCTCACTGTTACATGCATTTGAATGGGGAACTCGACCGAAACAAAGTATAGGTTTTCATTATGTGAATAACTTGGAAATCTTAGCTCAAACAGCTGCAAAACCTGTTTTCCCAGCACGGGAACCTTGAGTTCTATAGGATAAAGCCATAAACATGTGTATCCGAGTCTTCTATCAAAAGTTACAGCTATTTCTATGAAGTTGTACAAAAACGCTTTCTTTCGCCAAGACAGTGCGTTTTTCACTGTTACATGCATTTGAATGGGGATCTCGACCGAAACAAAGTATAGGTTTTCATTATGTGAATAACTTGGAAATCTTAGCTCAAACAGCTGCAAAACCTGTTTTCCCAGCACGGGAACCTTGAGTTCTATAAGATAAAGCCATAAACATGTGTATCCGAGTCTTCTATCAAAAGTTACAGCTATTTCTATGAAGTTGTACAAAAACGCTTTCTTTCGCCAAGACAGTGCGTTTCTCACTGTTACATGCATTTGAATGGGGATCTCGACCGAAACAAAGTATAGGTTTTCATTATGTGAATAACTTGGAAATCTTAGCTCAAACAGCTGCAAAACCTGTTTTCCCAGCACGGGAACCTTGAGTTCTATAAGATAAAGCCATAAACATGTGTATCCGAGTCTTCTATCAAAAGTTACAGCTATTTCTATGAAGTTGTACAAAAACGCTTTCTTTCGCCAAGACAGTGCGTTTCTCACTGTTACATGCATTTGAATGGGGATCTCGACCGAAACAAAGTATAGGTTTTCATTATGTGAATAACTTGGAAATCTTAGCTCAAACAGCTGCAAAACCTGTTTTCCCAGCACAGGAACCTTGAGTTCTATAAGATAAAGCCATAAACATGTGTATCCGAGTCTTCTATCAAAAGTTACAGCTATTTCTATGAAGTTGTACAAAAACGCTTTCTTTCGCCAAGACAGTGCGTTTCTCACTGTTACATGCATTTGAATGGGGATCTCGACCCAAAAAAAGTATAGGTTTTCATTATGTGAATAACTTGGAAATCTTAGCTCAAACAGCTGCAAAACCTGTTTTCCCAGCACGGGAACCTTGAGTTCTATAAGATAAAGCCATAAACATGTGTATCCGAGTCTTCTATCAAAAGTTACAGCTATTTCTATGAAGTTGTACAAAAACGCTTTCTTTCGCCAAGACAGTGCGTTTCTCACTGTTACATGCATTTGAATGGGGAACTCGACCGAAACAAAGTATAGGTTTTCATTATGTGAATAACTTGGAAATCTTAGCTCAAACAGCTGCAAAACCTGTTTTCCCAGCACGGGAACCTTGAGTTCTAAAAGATAAAGCCATAAACATGTGTATCCGAGTCTTCTATCAAAAGTTACAGCTATTTCTATGAAGTTGTACAAAAACGCTTTCTTTCGCCAAGACAGTGCGTTTCTCACTGTTACATGCATTTGAATGGGGATCTCGACCGAAACAAAGTATAGGTTTTCATTATGTGAATAACTTGGAAATCTTAGCTCAAACAGCTGCAAAACCTGTTTTCCCAGCACGGGAACCTTGAGTTCTATAAGATAAAGCCATAAACATGTGTATCCGAGTCTTCTATCAAAAGTTACAGCTATTTCTATGAAGTTGTACAAAAACGCTTTCTTTCGCCAAGACAGTGCGTTTCTCACTGTTACATGCATTTGAATGGGGAACTCGACCGAAACAAAGTATAGGTTTTCATTATGTGAATAACTTGGAAATCTTAGCTCAAACAGCTGCAAAACCTGTTTTCCCAGCACGGGAACCTTGAGTTCTAAAAGATAAAGCCATAAACATGTGTATCCGAGTCTTCTATCAAAAGTTACAGCTATTTCTATGAAGTTGTACAAAAACGCTTTCTTTCGCCAAGACAGTGCGTTTCTCACTGTTACATGCATTTGAATGGGGAACTCGACCGAAACAAAGTATAGGTTTTCATTATGTGAATAACTTGGAAATCTTAGCTCAAACAGCTGCAAAACCTGTTTTCCCAGCACATAGACCTTGAGTTCTATAAGATAAAGCCATAAACATGTGTATCCGAGTCTTCTATCAAAAGTTACAGCTATTTCTATGAAGTTGTACAAAAACGCTTTCTTTCGCCAAGACAGTGCGTTTCTCACTGTTACATGCTTTTGAATGGGGATCTCGACCGAAACAAAGTATAGGTTTTCATTATGTGAATAACTTGGAAATCTTAGCTCAAACAGCTGCAAAACCTGTTTTCCCAGCACGGGAACCTTGAGTTCTATAAGATAAAGCCATAAACATGTGTATCCGAGTCTTCTATCAAAAGTTACAGCTATTTCTATGAAGTTGTACAAAAACGCTTTCTTTCGCCAAGACAGTGCGTTTCTCACTGTTACATGCATTTGAATGGGGATCTCGACCGAAACAAAGTATAGGTTTTCATTATGTGAATAACTTGGAAATCTTAGCTCAAACAGCTGCAATACCTGTTTTCCCAGCACGGGAACCTTGAGTTCTATAAGATAAAGCCATAAACATGTGTATCCGAGTCTTCTATCAAAAGTTACAGCTATTTCTATGAAGTTGTACAAAAACGCTTTCTTTCGCCAAGACAGTGCGTTTCTCACTGTTACATGCATTTGAATGGGGATCTCGACCGAAACAAAGTATAGGTTTTCATTATGTGAATAACTTGGAAATCTTAGCTCAAACAACTGCAAAACCTGTTTTCCCAGCACGGGAACCTTGAGTTCTATAAGATAAAGCCATAAACATGTGTATCCGAGTCTTCTATCAAAAGTTACAGCTATTTCTATGAAGTTGTACAAAAACGCTTTCTTTCGCCAAGACAGTGCGTTTCTCACTGTTACATGCATTTGAATGGGGATCTCGACCGAAACAAAGTATAGGTTTTCATTATGTGAATAACTTGGAAATCTTAGCTCAAACAACTGCAAAACCTGTTTTCCCAGCACGGGAACCTTGAGTTCTATAAGATAAAGCCATAAACATGTGTATCCGAGTCTTCTATCAAAAGTTACAGCTATTTCTATGAAGTTGTACAAAAACGCTTTCTTTCGCCAAGACAGTGCGTTTCTCACTGTTACATGCATTTGAATGGGGAACTCGACCGAAACAAAGTATAGGTTTTCATTATGTGAATAACTTGGAAATCTTAGCTCAAACAGCTGCAAAACCTGTTTTCCCAGCACGGGAACCTTGAGTTCTATAAGATAAAGCCATAAACATGTGTATCCGAGTCTTCTATCAAAAGTTACAGCTATTTCTATGAAGTTGTACAAAAACGCTTTCTTTCGCCAAGACAGTGCGTTTCTCACTGTTACATGCTTTTGAATGGGGAACTCGACCGAAACAAAGTATAGGTTTTCATTATGTGAATAACTTGGAAATCTTAGCTCAAACAGCTGCAAAACCTGTTTTCCCAGCACGGGAACCTTGAGTTCTATAAGATAAAGCCATAAACATGTGTATCCGAGTCTTCTATCAAAAGTTACAGCTATTTCTATGAAGTTGTACAAAAACGCTTTCTTTCGCCAAGACAGTGCGTTTCTCACTGTTACATGCATTTGAATGGGGATCTCGACCGAAACAAAGTATAGGTTTTCATTATGTGAATAACTTGGAAATCTTAGCTCAAACAACTGCAAAACCTGTTTTCCCAGCACGGGAACCTTGAGTTCTATAAGATAAAGCCATAAACATGTGTATCCGAGTCTTCTATCAAAAGTTACAGCTATTTCTATGAAGTTGTACAAAAACGCTTTCTTTCGCCAAGACAGTGCGTTTCTCACTGTTACATGCATTTGAATGGGGATCTCGACCGAAACAAAGTATAGGTTTTCATTATGTGAATAACTTGGAAATCTTAGCTCAAACAGCTGCAAAACCTGTTTTCCCAGCACGGGAACCTTGAGTTCTATAAGATAAAGCCATAAACATGTGTATCCGAGTCTTCTATCAAAAGTTACAGCTATTTCTATGAAGTTGTACAAAAACGCTTTCTTTCGCCAAGACAGTGCGTTTCTCACTGTTACATGCATTTGAATGGGGATCTCGACCGAAACAAAGTATAGGTTTTCATTATGTGAATAACTTGGAAATCTTAGCTCAAACAGCTGCAAAACCTGTTTTCCCAGCACGGGAACCTTGAGTTCTATAAGATAAAGCCATAAACATGTGTATCCGAGTCTTCTATCAAAAGTTACAGCTATTTCTATGAAGTTGTACAAAAACGCTTTCTTTCGCCAAGACAGTGCGTTTCTCACTGTTACATGCATTTGAATGGGGATCTCGACCGAAACAAAGTATAGGTTTTCATTATGTGAATAACTTGGAAATCTTAGCTCAAACAGCTGCAAAACCTGTTTTCCCAGCACGGGAACCTTGAGTTCTATAAGATAAAGCCATAAACATGTGTATCCGAGTCTTCTATCAAAAGTTACAGCTATTTCTATGAAGTTGTACAAAAAGGCTTTCTTTCGCCAAGACAGTGCGTTTCTCACTGTTACATGCATTTGAATGGGGAACTCGACCGAAACAAAGTATAGGTTTTCATTATGTGAATAACTTGGAAATCTTAGCTCAAACAGCTGCAAAACCTGTTTTCCCAGCACGGGAACCTTGAGTTCTATAAGATAAAGCCATAAACATGTGTATCCGAGTCTTCTATCAAAAGTTACAGCTATTTCTATGAAGTTGTACAAAAACGCTTTCTTTCGCCAAGACAGTGCGTTTCTCACTGTTACATGCATTTGAATGGGGATCTCGACCGAAACAAAGTATAGGTTTTCATTATGTGAATAACTTGGAAATCTTAGCTCAAACAGCTGCAAAACCTGTTTTCCCAGCACGGGAACCTTGAGTTCTAAAAGATAAAGCCATAAACATGTGTATCCGAGTCTTCTATCAAAAGTTACAGCTATTTCTATGAAGTTGTACAAAAACGCTTTCTTTCGCCAAGACAGTGCGTTTCTCACTGTTACATGCATTTGAATGGGGAACTCGACCGAAACAAAGTATAGGTTTTCATTATGTGAATAACTTGGAAATCTTAGCTCAAACAGCTGCAAAACCTGTTTTCCCAGCACGGGAACCTTGAGTTCTATAAGATAAAGCCATAAACATGTGTATCCGAGTCTTCTATCAAAAGTTACAGCTATTTCTATGAAGTTGTACAAAAACGCTTTCTTTCGCCAAGACAGTGCGTTTCTCACTGTTACATGCATTTGAATGGGGATCTCGACCGAAACAAAGTATAGGTTTTCATTATGTGAATAACTTGGAAATCTTAGCTCAAACAGCTGCAAAACCTGTTTTCCCAGCACGGGAACCTTGAGTTCTATAAGATAAAGCCATAAACATGTGTATCCGAGTCTTCTATCAAAAGTTACAGCTATTTCTATGAAGTTGTACAAAAACGCTTTCTTTCGCCAAGACAGTGCGTTTCTCACTGTTACATGCATTTGAATGGGGAACTCGACCGAAACAAAGTATAGGTTTTCATTATGTGAATAACTTGGAAATCTTAGCTCAAACAGCTGCAAAACCTGTTTTCCCAGCACGGGAACCTTGAGTTCTATAAGATAAAGCCATAAACATGTGTATCCGAGTCTTCTATCAAAAGTTACAGCTATTTCTATGAAGTTGTACAAAAACGCTTTCTTTCGCCAAGACAGTGCGTTTCTCACTGTTACATGCATTTGAATGGGGATCTCGACCGAAACAAAGTATAGGTTTTCATTATGTGAATAACTTGGAAATCTTAGCTCAAACAGCTGCAAAACCTGTTTTCCCAGCACGGGAACCTTGAGTTCTATAAGATAAAGCCATAAACATGTGTATCCGAGTCTTCTATCAAAAGTTACAGCTATTTCTATGAAGTTGTACAAAAACGCTTTCTTTCGCCAAGACAGTGCGTTTCTCACTGTTACATGCATTTGAATGGGGATCTCGACCGAAACAAAGTATAGGTTTTCATTATGTGAATAACTTGGAAATCTTAGCTCAAACAGCTGCAAAACCTGTTTTCCCAGCACGGGAACCTTGAGTTCTATAAGATAAAGCCATAAACATGTGTATCCGAGTCTTCTATCAAAAGTTACAGCTATTTCTATGAAGTTGTACAAAAACGCTTTCTTTCGCCAAGACAGTGCGTTTCTCACTGTTACATGCATTTGAATGGGGAACTCGACCGAAACAAAGTATAGGTTTTCATTATGTGAATAACTTGGAAATCTTAGCTCAAACAGCTGCAAAACCTGTTTTCCCAGCACGGGAACCTTGAGTTCTAAAAGATAAAGCCATAAACATGTGTATCCGAGTCTTCTATCAAAAGTTACAGCTATTTCTATGAAGTTGTACAAAAACGCTTTCTTTCGCCAAGACAGTGCGTTTCTCACTGTTACATGCATTTGAATGGGGAACTCGACCGAAACAAAGTATAGGTTTTCATTATGTGAATAACTTGGAAATCTTAGCTCAAACAGCTGCAAAACCTGTTTTCCCAGCACGGGAACCTTGAGTTCTATAAGATAAAGCCATAAACATGTGTATCCGAGTCTTCTATCAAAAGTTACAGCTATTTCTATGAAGTTGTACAAAAACGCTTTCTTTCGCCAAGACAGTGCGTTTCTCACTGTTACATGCATTTGAATGGGGATCTCGACCGAAACAAAGTATAGGTTTTCATTATGTGAATAACTTGGAAATCTTAGCTCAAACAGCTGCAAAACCTGTTTTCCCAGCACGTAGACCTTGAGTTCTATAAGATAAAGCCATAAACATGTGTATCCGAGTCTTCTATCAAAAGTTACAGCTATTTCTATGAAGTTGTACAAAAACGCTTTCTTTCGCCAAGACAGTGCGTTTCTCACTGTTACATGCATTTGAATGGGGATCTCGACCGAAACAAAGTATAGGTTTTCATTATGTGAATAACTTGGAAATCTTAGCTCAAACAGCTGCAAAACCTGTTTTCCCAGCACGGGAACCTTGAGTTCTATAAGATAAAGCCATAAACATGTGTATCCGAGTCTTCTATCAAAAGTTACAGCTATTTCTATGAAGTTGTACAAAAACGCTTTCTTTCGCCAAGACAGTGCGTTTCTCACTGTTACATGCATTTGAATGGGGATCTCGACCGAAACAAAGTATAGGTTTTCATTATGTGAATAACTTGGAAATCTTAGCTCAAACAGCTGCAAAACCTGTTTTTCCAGCACGGGAACCTTGAGTTCTATAAGATAAAGCCATAAACATGTGTATCCGAGTCTTCTATCAAAAGTTACAGCTATTTCTATGAAGTTGTACAAAAACGCTTTCTTTCGCCAAGACAGTGCGTTTCTCACTGTTACATGCATTTGAATGGGGAACTCGACCGAAACAAAGTATAGGTTTTCATTATGTGAATAACTTGGAAATCTTAGCTCAAACAGCTGCAAAACCTGTTTTCCCAGCACGTAGACCTTGAGTTCTATAAGATAAAGCCATAAACATGTGTATCCGAGTCTTCTATCAAAAGTTACAGCTATTTCTATGAAGTTGTACAAAAACGCTTTCTTTCGCCAAGACAGTGCGTTTCTCACTGTTACATGCATTTGAATGGGGATCTCGACCGAAACAAAGTATAGGTTTTCATTATGTGAATAACTTGGAAATCTTAGCTCAAACAGCTGCAAAACCTGTTTTCCCAGCACGGGAACCTTGAGTTCTATAAGATAAAGCCATAAACATGTGTATCCGAGTCTTCTATCAAAAGTTACAGCTATTTCTATGAAGTTGTACAAAAACGCTTTCTTTCGCCAAGACAGTGCGTTTCTCACTGTTACATGCATTTGAATGGGGATCTCGACCGAAACAAAGTATAGGTTTTCATTATGTGAATAACTTGGAAATCTTAGCTCAAACAGCTGCAAAACCTGTTTTCCCAGCACGGGAACCTTGAGTTCTATAAGATAAAGCCATAAACATGTGTATCCGAGTCTTCTATCAAAAGTTACAGCTATTTCTATGAAGTTGTACAAAAACGCTTTCTTTCGCCAAGACAGTGCGTTTCTCACTGTTACATGCTTTTGAATGGGGAACTCGACCGAAACAAAGTATAGGTTTTCATTATGTGAATAACTTGGAAATCTTAGCTCAAACAGCTGCAAAACCTGTTTTCCCAGCACGGGAACCTTGAGTTCTATAAGATAAAGCCATAAACATGTGTATCCGAGTCTTCTATCAAAAGTTACAGCTATTTCTATGAAGTTGTACAAAAACGCTTTCTTTCGCCAAGACAGTGCGTTTCTCACTGTTACATGCATTTGAATGGGGATCTCGACCGAAACAAAGTATAGGTTTGCATTATGTGAATAACTTGGAAATCTTAGCTCAAACAACTGCAAAACCTGTTTTCCCAGCACGGGAACCTTGAGTTCTATAAGATAAAGCCATAAACATGTGTATCCGAGTCTTCTATCAAAAGTTACAGCTATTTCTATGAAGTTGTACAAAAACGCTTTCTTTCGCCAAGACAGTGCGTTTCTCACTGTTACATGCATTTGAATGGGGAACTCGACCGAAACAAAGTATAGGTTTTCATTATGTGAATAACTTGGAAATCTTAGCTCAAACAGCTGCAAAACCTGTTTTCCCAGCACGGGAACCTTGAGTTCTATAAGATAAAGCCATAAACATGTGTATCCGAGTCTTCTATCAAAAGTTACAGCTATTTCTATGAAGTTGTACAAAAACGCTTTCTTTCGCCAAGACAGTGCGTTTCTCACTGTTACATGCATTTGAATGGGGAACTCGACCGAAACAAAGTATAGGTTTTCATTATGTGAATAACTTGGAAATCTTAGCTCAAACAGCTGCAAAACCTGTTTTCCCAGCACGGGAACCTTGAGTTCTATAAGATAAAGCCATAAACATGTGTATCCGAGTCTTCTATCAAAAGTTACAGCTATTTCTATGAAGTTGTACAAAAACGCTTTCTTTCGCCAAGACAGTGCGTTTCTCACTGTTACATGCATTTGAATGGGGAACTCGACCGAAACAAAGTATAGGTTTTCATTATGTGAATAACTTGGAAATCTTAGCTCAAACAGCTGCAAAACCTGTTTTCCCAGCACGGGAACCTTGAGTTCTATAAGATAAAGCCATAAACATGTGTATCCGAGTCTTCTATCAAAAGTTACAGCTATTTCTATGAAGTTGTACAAAAACGCTTTCTTTCGCCAAGACAGTGCGTTTCTCACTGTTACATGCATTTGAATGGGGATCTCGACCGAAACAAAGTATAGGTTTTCATTATGTGAATAACTTGGAAATCTTAGCTCAAACAGCTGCAAAACCTGTTTTCCCAGCACGGGAACCTTGAGTTCTATAAGATAAAGCCATAAACATGTGTATCCGAGTCTTCTATCAAAAGTTACAGCTATTTCTATGAAGTTGTACAAAAACGCTTTCTTTCGCCAAGACAGTGCGTTTCTCACTGTTACATGCATTTGAATGGGGATCTCGACCGAAACAAAGTATAGGTTTTCATTATGTGAATAACTTGGAAATCTTAGCTCAAACAGCTGCAAAACCTGTTTTCCCAGCACGGGAACCTTGAGTTCTATAAGATAAAGCCATAAACATGTGTATCCGAGTCTTCTATCAAAAGTTACAGCTATTTCTATGAAGTTGTACAAAAACGCTTTCTTTCGCCAAGACAGTGCGTTTCTCACTGTTACATGCATTTGAATGGGGATCTCGACCGAAACAAAGTATAGGTTTTCATTATGTGAATAACTTGGAAATCTTAGCTCAAACAGCTGCAAAACCTGTTTTCCCAGCACGGGAACCTTGAGTTCTAAAAGATAAAGCCATAAACATGTGTATCCGAGTCTTCTATCAAAAGTTACAGCTATTTCTATGAAGTTGTACAAAAACGCTTTCTTTCGCCAAGACAGTGCGTTTCTCACTGTTACATGCTTTTGAATGGGGAACTCGACCGAAACAAAGTATAGGTTTTCATTATGTGAATAACTTGGAAATCTTAGCTCAAACAGCTGCAAAACCTGTTTTCCCAGCACGGGAACCTTGAGTTCTATAAGATAAAGCCATAAACATGTGTATCCGAGTCTTCTATCAAAAGTTACAGCTATTTCTATGAAGTTGTACAAAAACGCTTTCTTTCGCCAAGACAGTGCGTTTCTCACTGTTACATGCATTTGAATGGGGATCTCGACCGAAACAAAGTATAGGTTTTCATTATGTGAATAACTTGGAAATCTTAGCTCAAACAACTGCAAAACCTGTTTTCCCAGCACGGGAACCTTGAGTTCTATAAGATAAAGCCATAAACATGTGTATCCGAGTCTTCTATCAAAAGTTACAGCTATTTCTATGAAGTTGTACAAAAACGCTTTCTTTCGCCAAGACAGTGCGTTTCTCACTGTTACATGCATTTGAATGGGGATCTCGACCGAAACAAAGTATAGGTTTTCATTATGTGAATAACTTGGAAATCTTAGCTCAAACAGCTGCAAAACCTGTTTTCCCAGCACGGGAACCTTGAGTTCTATAAGATAAAGCCATAAACATGTGTATCCGAGTCTTCTATCAAAAGTTACAGCTATTTCTATGAAGTTGTACAAAAACGCTTTCTTTCGCCAAGACAGTGCGTTTCTCACTGTTACATGCATTTGAATGGGGAACTCGACCGAAACAAAGTATAGGTTTTCATTATGTGAATAACTTGGAAATCTTAGCTCAAACAGCTGCAAAACCTGTTTTCCCAGCACGGGAACCTTGAGTTCTATAAGATAAAGCCATAAACATGTGTATCCGAGTCTTCTATCAAAAGTTACAGCTATTTCTATGAAGTTGTACAAAAACGCTTTCTTTCGCCAAGACAGTGCGTTTCTCACTGTTACATGCATTTGAATGGGGAACTCGACCGAAACAAAGTATAGGTTTTCATTATGTGAATAACTTGGAAATCTTAGCTCAAACAGCTGCAAAACCTGTTTTCCCAGCACGGGAACCTTGAGTTCTATAAGATAAAGCCATAAACATGTGTATCCGAGTCTTCTATCAAAAGTTACAGCTATTTCTATGAAGTTGTACAAAAACGCTTTCTTTCGCCAAGACAGTGCGTTTCTCACTGTTACATGCATTTGAATGGGGATCTCGACCGAAACAAAGTATAGGTTTTCATTATGTGAATAACTTGGAAATCTTAGCTCAAACAGCTGCAAAACCTGTTTTCCCAGCACGGGAACCTTGAGTTCTATAAGATAAAGCCATAAACATGTGTATCCGAGTCTTCTATCAAAAGTTACAGCTATTTCTATGAAGTTGTACAAAAACGCTTTCTTTCGCCAAGACAGTGCGTTTCTCACTGTTACATGCATTTGAATGGGGAACTCGACCGAAACAAAGTATAGGTTTTCATTATGTGAATAACTTGGAAATCTTAGCTCAAACAGCTGCAAAACCTGTTTTCCCAGCACGGGAACCTTGAGTTCTATAAGATAAAGCCATAAACATGTGTATCCGAGTCTTCTATCAAAAGTTACAGCTATTTCTATGAAGTTGTACAAAAACGCTTTCTTTCGCCAAGACAGTGCGTTTCTCACTGTTACATGCATTTGAATGGGGAACTCGACCGAAACAAAGTATAGGTTTTCATTATGTGAATAACTTGGAAATCTTAGCTCAAACAGCTGCAAAACCTGTTTTCCCAGCACGGGAACCTTGAGTTCTATAAGATAAAGCCATAAACATGTGTATCCGAGTCTTCTATCAAAAGTTACAGCTATTTCTATGAAGTTGTACAAAAACGCTTTCTTTCGCCAAGACAGTGCGTTTCTCACTGTTACATGCATTTGAATGGGGATCTCGACCGAAACAAAGTATAGGTTTTCATTATGTGAATAACTTGGAAATCTTAGCTCAAACAGCTGCAAAACCTGTTTTCCCAGCACGGGAACCTTGAGTTCTATAAGATAAAGCCATAAACATGTGTATCCGAGTCTTCTATCAAAAGTTACAGCTATTTCTATGAAGTTGTACAAAAACGCTTTCTTTCGCCAAGACAGTGCGTTTCTCACTGTTACATGCATTTGAATGGGGAACTCGACCGAAACAAAGTATAGGTTTTCATTATGTGAATAACTTGGAAATCTTAGCTCAAACAGCTGCAAAACCTGTTTTCCCAGCACGGGAACCTTGAGTTCTATAAGATAAAGCCATAAACATGTGTATCCGAGTCTTCTATCAAAAGTTACAGCTATTTCTATGAAGTTGTACAAAAACGCTTTCTTTCGCCAAGACAGTGCGTTTCTCACTGTTACATGCATTTGAATGGGGATCTCGACCGAAACAAAGTATAGGTTTTCATTATGTGAATAACTTGGAAATCTTAGCTCAAACAGCTGCAAAACCTGTTTTCCCAGCACGGGAACCTTGAGTTCTATAAGATAAAGCCATAAACATGTGTATCCGAGTCTTCTATCAAAAGTTACAGCTATTTCTATGAAGTTGTACAAAAACGCTTTCTTTCGCCAAGACAGTGCGTTTCTCACTGTTACATGCATTTGAATGGGGAACTCGACCGAAACAAAGTATAGGTTTTCATTATGTGAATAACTTGGAAATCTTAGCTCAAACAGCTGCAAAACCTGTTTTCCCAGCACGGGAACCTTGAGTTCTATAAGATAAAGCCATAAACATGTGTATCCGAGTCTTCTATCAAAAGTTACAGCTATTTCTATGAAGTTGTACAAAAACGCTTTCTTTCGCCAAGACAGTGCGTTTCTCACTGTTACATGCATTTGAATGGGGAACTCGACCGAAACAAAGTATAGGTTTTCATTATGTGAATAACTTGGAAATCTTAGCTCAAACAGCTGCAAAACCTGTTTTCCCAGCACGGGAACCTTGAGTTCTATAAGATAAAGCCATAAACATGTGTATCCGAGTCTTCTATCAAAAGTTACAGCTATTTCTATGAAGTTGTACAAAAACGCTTTCTTTCGCCAAGACAGTGCGTTTCTCACTGTTACATGCATTTGAATGGGGATCTCGACCGAAACAAAGTATAGGTTTTCATTATGTGAATAACTTGGAAATCTTAGCTCAAACAGCTGCAAAACCTGTTTTCCCAGCACGGGAACCTTGAGTTCTATAAGATAAAGCCATAAACATGTGTATCCGAGTCTTCTATCAAAAGTTACAGCTATTTCTATGAAGTTGTACAAAAACGCTTTCTTTCGCCAAGACAGTGCGTTTCTCACTGTTACATGCATTTGAATGGGGATCTCGACCGAAACAAAGTATAGGTTTTCATTATGTGAATAACTTGGAAATCTTAGCTCAAACAGCTGCAAAACCTGTTTTCCCAGCACGGGAACCTTGAGTTCTATAAGATAAAGCCATAAACATGTGTATCCGAGTCTTCTATCAAAAGTTACAGCTATTTCTATGAAGTTGTACAAAAACGCTTTCTTTCGCCAAGACAGTGCGTTTCTCACTGTTACATGCATTTGAATGGGGATCTCGACCGAAACAAAGTATAGGTTTTCATTATGTGAATAACTTGGAAATCTTAGCTCAAACAGCTGCAAAACCTGTTTTCCCAGCACGGGAACCTTGAGTTCTATAAGATAAAGCCATAAACATGTGTATCCGAGTCTTCTATCAAAAGTTACAGCTATTTCTATGAAGTTGTACAAAAACGCTTTCTTTCGCCAAGACAGTGCGTTTCTCACTGTTACATGCATTTGAATGGGGATCTCGACCGAAACAAAGTATAGGTTTTCATTATGTGAATAACTTGGAAATCTTGGCTCAAACAACTGCAAAACCTGTTTTCCCAGCACGGGAACCTTGAGTTCTATAAGATAAAGCCATAAACATGTGTATCCGAGTCTTCTATCAAAAGTTACAGCTATTTCTATGAAGTTGTACAAAAACGCTTTCTTTCGCCAAGACAGTGCGTTTCTCACTGTTACATGCATTTGAATGGGGATCTCGACCGAAACAAAGTATAGGTTTTCATTATGTGAATAACTTGGAAATCTTAGCTCAAACAGCTGCAAAACCTGTTTTCCCAGCACGGGAACCTTGAGTTCTATAAGATAAAGCCATAAACATGTGTATCCGAGTCTTCTATCAAAAGTTACAGCTATTTCTATGAAGTTGTACAAAAACGCTTTCTTTCGCCAAGACAGTGCGTTTCTCACTGTTACATGCATTTGAATGGGGAACTCGACCGAAACAAAGTATAGGTTTTCATTATGTGAATAACTTGGAAATCTTAGCTCAAACAGCTGCAAAACCTGTTTTCCCAGCACGGGAACCTTGAGTTCTATAAGATAAAGCCATAAACATGTGTATCCGAGTCTTCTATCAAAAGTTACAGCTATTTCTATGAAGTTGTACAAAAACGCTTTCTTTCGCCAAGACAGTGCGTTTCTCACTGTTACATGCATTTGAATGGGGAACTCGACCGAAACAAAGTATAGGTTTTCATTATGTGAATAACTTGGAAATCTTAGCTCAAACAGCTGCAAAACCTGTTTTCCCAGCACGGGAACCTTGAGTTCTATAAGATAAAGCCATAAACATGTGTATCCGAGTCTTCTATCAAAAGTTACAGCTATTTCTATGAAGTTGTACAAAAACGCTTTCTTTCGCCAAGACAGTGCGTTTCTCACTGTTACATGCATTTGAATGGGGATCTCGACCGAAACAAAGTATAGGTTTTCATTATGTGAATAACTTGGAAATCTTAGCTCAAACAGCTGCAAAACCTGTTTTCCCAGCACGGGAACCTTGAGTTCTATAAGATAAAGCCATAAACATGTGTATCCGAGTCTTCTATCAAAAGTTACAGCTATTTCTATGAAGTTGTACAAAAACGCTTTCTTTCGCCAAGACAGTGCGTTTCTCACTGTTACATGCATTTGAATGGGGAACTCGACCGAAACAAAGTATAGGTTTTCATTATGTGAATAACTTGGAAATCTTAGCTCAAACAGCTGCAAAACCTGTTTTCCCAGCACGGGAACCTTGAGTTCTAAAAGATAAAGCCATAAACATGTGTATCCGAGTCTTCTATCAAAAGTTACAGCTATTTCTATGAAGTTGTACAAAAACGCTTTCTTTCGCCAAGACAGTGCGTTTCTCACTGTTACATGCATTTGAATGGGGAACTCGACCGAAACAAAGTATAGGTTTTCATTATGTGAATAACTTGGAAATCTTAGCTCAAACAGCTGCAAAACCTGTTTTCCCAGCACGTAGACCTTGAGTTCTATAAGATAAAGCCATAAACATGTGTATCCGAGTCTTCTATCAAAAGTTACAGCTATTTCTATGAAGTTGTACAAAAACGCTTTCTTTCGCCAAGACAGTGCGTTTCTCACTGTTACATGCTTTTGAATGGGGATCTCGACCGAAACAAAGTATAGGTTTTCATTATGTGAATAACTTGGAAATCTTAGCTCAAACAGCTGCAAAACCTGTTTTCCCAGCACGGGAACCTTGAGTTCTATAAGATAAAGCCATAAACATGTGTATCCGAGTCTTCTATCAAAAGTTACAGCTATTTCTATGAAGTTGTACAAAAACGCTTTCTTTCGCCAAGACAGTGCGTTTCTCACTGTTACATGCATTTGAATGGGGAACTCGACCGAAACAAAGTATAGGTTTTCATTATGTGAATAACTTGGAAATCTTAGCTCAAACAGCTGCAAAACCTGTTTTCCCAGCACGGGAACCTTGAGTTCTATAAGATAAAGCCATAAACATGTGTATCCGAGTCTTCTATCAAAAGTTACAGCTATTTCTATGAAGTTGTACAAAAACGCTTTCTTTCGCCAAGACAGTGCGTTTCTCACTGTTACATGCATTTGAATGGGGATCTCGACCGAAACAAAGTATAGGTTTTCATTATGTGAATAACTTGGAAAATCTTAGCTCAAACAGCTGCAAAACCTGTTTTCCCAGCACGGGAACCTTGAGTTCTATAAGATAAAGCCATAAACATGTGTATCCGAGTCTTCTATCAAAAGTTACAGCTATTTCTATGAAGTTGTACAAAAACGCTTTCTTTCGCCAAGACAGTGCGTTTCTCACTGTTACATGCATTTGAATGGGGATCTCGACCGAAACAAAGTATAGGTTTTCATTATGTGAATAACTTGGAAATCTTAGCTCAAACAGCTGCAAAACCTGTTTTCCCAGCACGGGAACCTTGAGTTCTATAAGATAAAGCCATAAACATGTGTATCCGAGTCTTCTATCAAAAGTTACAGCTATTTCTATGAAGTTGTACAAAAACGCTTTCTTTCGCCAAGACAGTGCGTTTCTCACTGTTACATGCATTTGAATGGGGAACTCGACCGAAACAAAGTATAGGTTTTCATTATGTGAATAACTTGGAAATCTTAGCTCAAACAGCTGCAAAACCTGTTTTCCCAGCACGGGAACCTTGAGTTCTATAAGATAAAGCCATAAACATGTGTATCCGAGTCTTCTATCAAAAGTTACAGCTATTTCTATGAAGTTGTACAAAAACGCTTTCTTTCGCCAAGACAGTGCGTTTCTCACTGTTACATGCATTTGAATGGGGATCTCGACCGAAACAAAGTATAGGTTTTCATTATGTGAATAACTTGGAAATCTTAGCTCAAACAGCTGCAAAACCTGTTTTCCCAGCACGGGAACCTTGAGTTCTATAAGATAAAGCCATAAACATGTGTATCCGAGTCTTCTATCAAAAGTTACAGCTATTTCTATGAAGTTGTACAAAAACGCTTTCTTTCGCCAAGACAGTGCGTTTCTCACTGTTACATGCATTTGAATGGGGAACTCGACCGAAACAAAGTATAGGTTTTCATTATGTGAATAACTTGGAAATCTTAGCTCAAACAGCTGCAAAACCTGTTTTCCCAGCACGGGAACCTTGAGTTCTATAAGATAAAGCCATAAACATGTGTATCCGAGTCTTCTATCAAAAGTTACAGCTATTTCTATGAAGTTGTACAAAAACGCTTTCTTTCGCCAAGACAGTGCGTTTCTCACTGTTACATGCATTTGAATGGGGAACTCGACCGAAACAAAGTATAGGTTTTCATTATGTGAATAACTTGGAAATCTTAGCTCAAACAGCTGCAAAACCTGTTTTCCCAGCACGGGAACCTTGAGTTCTATAAGATAAAGCCATAAACATGTGTATCCGAGTCTTCTATCAAAAGTTACAGCTATTTCTATGAAGTTGTACAAAAACGCTTTCTTTCGCCAAGACAGTGCGTTTCTCACTGTTACATGCATTTGAATGGGGATCTCGACCGAAACAAAGTATAGGTTTTCATTATGTGAATAACTTGGAAATCTTAGCTCAAACAGCTGCAAAACCTGTTTTCCCAGCACGGGAACCTTGAGTTCTATAAGATAAAGCCATAAACATGTGTATCCGAGTCTTCTATCAAAAGTTACAGCTATTTCTATGAAGTTGTACAAAAACGCTTTCTTTCGCCAAGACAGTGCGTTTCTCACTGTTACATGCATTTGAATGGGGATCTCGACCGAAACAAAGTATAGGTTTTCATTACGTGAATAACTTGGAAATCTTAGCTCAAACAGCTGCAAAACCTGTTTTCCCAGCACAGGAACCTTGAGTTCTATAAGATAAAGCCATAAACATGTGTATCCGAGTCTTCTATCAAAAGTTACAGCTATTTCTATGAAGTTGTACAAAAACGCTTTCTTTCGCCAAGACAGTGCGTTTCTCACTGTTACATGCATTTGAATGGGGAACTCGACCGAAACAAAGTATAGGTTTTCATTATGTGAATAACTTGGAAATCTTAGCTCAAACAGCTGCAAAACCTGTTTTCCCAGCACGGGAACCTTGAGTTCTATAAGATAAAGCCATAAACATGTGTATCCGAGTCTTCTATCAAAAGTTACAGCTATTTCTATGAAGTTGTACAAAAACGCTTTCTTTCGCCAAGACAGTGCGTTTCTCACTGTTACATGCATTTGAATGGGGATCTCGACCGAAACAAAGTATAGGTTTTCATTATGTGAATAACTTGGAAATCTTAGCTCAAACAGCTGCAAAACCTGTTTTCCCAGCACGGGAACCTTGAGTTCTATAAGATAAAGCCATAAACATGTGTATCCGAGTCTTCTATCAAAAGTTACAGCTATTTCTATGAAGTTGTACAAAAACGCTTTCTTTCGCCAAGACAGTGCGTTTCTCACTGTTACATGCATTTGAATGGGGAACTCGACCGAAACAAAGTATAGGTTTTCATTATGTGAATAACTTGGAAATCTTAGCTCAAACAGCTGCAAAACCTGTTTTCCCAGCACGGGAACCTTGAGTTCTATAAGATAAAGCCATAAACATGTGTATCCGAGTCTTCTATCAAAAGTTACAGCTATTTCTATGAAGTTGTACAAAAACGCTTTCTTTCGCCAAGACAGTGCGTTTCTCACTGTTACATGCATTTGAATGGGGATCTCGACCGAAACAAAGTATAGGTTTTCATTATGTGAATAACTTGGAAATCTTAGCTCAAACAGCTGCAAAACCTGTTTTCCCAGCACGGGAACCTTGAGTTCTATAAGATAAAGCCATAAACATGTGTATCCGAGTCTTCTATCAAAAGTTACAGCTATTTCTATGAAGTTGTACAAAAATGCTTTCTTTCGCCAAGACAGTGCGTTTCTCACTGTTACATGCATTTGAATGGGGAACTCGACCGAAACAAAGTATAGGTTTTCATTATGTGAATAACTTGGAAATCTTAGCTCAAACAGCTGCAAAACCTGTTTTCCCAGCACGGGAACCTTGAGTTCTATAAGATAAAGCCATAAACATGTGTATCCGAGTCTTCTATCAAAAGTTACAGCTATTTCTATGAAGTTGTACAAAAACGCTTTCTTTCGCCAAGACAGTGCGTTTCTCACTGTTACATGCATTTGAATGGGGAACTCGACCGAAACAAAGTATAGGTTTTCATTATGTGAATAACTTGGAAATCTTAGCTCAAACAGCTGCAAAACCTGTTTTCCCAGCACGGGAACCTTGAGTTCTATAAGATAAAGCCATAAACATGTGTATCCGAGTCTTCTATCAAAAGTTACAGCTATTTCTATGAAGTTGTACAAAAACGCTTTCTTTCGCCAAGACAGTGCGTTTCTCACTGTTACATGCATTTGAATGGGGATCTCGACCGAAACAAAGTATAGGTTTTCATTATGTGAATAACTTGGAAATCTTAGCTCAAACAGCTGCAAAACCTGTTTTCCCAGCACGGGAACCTTGAGTTCTATAAGATAAAGCCATAAACATGTGTATCCGAGTCTTCTATCAAAAGTTACAGCTATTTCTATGAAGTTGTACAAAAACGCTTTCTTTCGCCAAGACAGTGCGTTTCTCACTGTTACATGCATTTGAATGGGGATCTCGACCGAATCAAAGTATAGGTTTTCATTACGTGAATAACTTGGAAATCTTAGCTCAAACAGCTGCAAAACCTGTTTTCCCAGCACAGGAACCTTGAGTTCTATAAGATAAAGCCATAAACATGTGTATCCGAGTCTTCTATCAAAAGTTACAGCTATTTCTATGAAGTTGTACAAAAACGCTTTCTTTCGCCAAGACAGTGCGTTTCTCACTGTTACATGCATTTGAATGGGGAACTCGACCGAAACAAAGTATAGGTTTTCATTACGTGAATAACTTGGAAATCTTAGCTCAAACAGCTGCAAAACCTGTTTTCCCAGCACAGGAACCTTGAGTTCTATAAGATAAAGCCATAAACATGTGTATCCGAGTCTTCTATCAAAAGTTACAGCTATTTCTATGAAGTTGTACAAAAACGCTTTCTTTCGCCAAGACAGTGCGTTTCTCACTGTTACATGCATTTGAATGGGGAACTCGACCGAAACAAAGTATAGGTTTTCATTATGTGAATAACTTGGAAATCTTAGCTCAAACAGCTGCAAAACCTGTTTTCCCAGCACGGGAACCTTGAGTTCTATAAGATAAAGCCATAAACATGTGTATCCGAGTCTTCTATCAAAAGTTACAGCTATTTCTATGAAGTTGTACAAAAACGCTTTCTTTCGCCAAGACAGTGCGTTTCTCACTGTTACATGCATTTGAATGGGGAACTCGACCGAAACAAAGTATAGGTTTTCATTATGTGAATAACTTGGAAATCTTAGCTCAAACAGCTGCAAAACCTGTTTTCCCAGCACGGGAACCTTGAGTTCTATAAGATAAAGCCATAAACATGTGTATCCGAGTCTTCTATCAAAAGTTACAGCTATTTCTATGAAGTTGTACAAAAACGCTTTCTTTCGCCAAGACAGTGCGTTTCTCACTGTTACATGCATTTGAATGGGGATCTCGACCGAAACAAAGTATAGGTTTTCATTATGTGAATAACTTGGAAATCTTAGCTCAAACAGCTGCAAAACCTGTTTTCCCAGCACGGGAACCTTGAGTTCTATAAGATAAAGCCATAAACATGTGTATCCGAGTCTTCTATCAAAAGTTACAGCTATTTCTATGAAGTTGTACAAAAACGCTTTCTTTCGCCAAGACAGTGCGTTTCTCACTGTTACATGCATTTGAATGGGGAACTCGACCGAAACAAAGTATAGGTTTTCATTATGTGAATAACTTGGAAATCTTAGCTCAAACAGCTGCAAAACCTGTTTTCCCAGCACGGGAACCTTGAGTTCTATAAGATAAAGCCATAAACATGTGTATCCGAGTCTTCTATCAAAAGTTACAGCTATTTCTATGAAGTTGTACAAAAACGCTTTCTTTCGCCAAGACAGTGCGTTTCTCACTGTTACATGCATTTGAATGGGGAACTCGACCGAAACAAAGTATAGGTTTTCATTATGTGAATAACTTGGAAATCTTAGCTCAAACAGCTGCAAAACCTGTTTTCCCAGCACGGGAACCTTGAGTTCTATAAGATAAAGCCATAAACATGTGTATCCGAGTCTTCTATCAAAAGTTACAGCTATTTCTATGAAGTTGTACAAAAACGCTTTCTTTCGTCAAGACAGTGCGTTTCTCACTGTTACATGCATTTGAATGGGGATCTCGACCGAAACAAAGTATAGGTTTTCATTATGTGAATAACTTGGAAATCTTAGCTCAAACAGCTGCAAAACCTGTTTTCCCAGCACGGGAACCTTGAGTTCTATAAGATAAAGCCATAAACATGTGTATCCGAGTCTTCTATCAAAAGTTACAGCTATTTCTATGAAGTTGTACAAAAACGCTTTCTTTCGCCAAGACAGTGCGTTTCTCACTGTTACATGCATTTGAATGGGGATCTCGACCGAAACAAAGTATAGATTTTCATTATGTGAATAACTTGGAAATCTTAGCTCAAACAGCTGCAAAACCTGTTTTCCCAGCACGGGAACCTTGAGTTCTATAAGATAAAGCCATAAACATGTGTATCCGAGTCTTCTATCAAAAGTTACAGCTATTTCTATGAAGTTGTACAAAAACGCTTTCTTTCGCCAAGACAGTGCGTTTCTCACTGTTACATGCATTTGAATGGGGAACTCGACCGAAACAAAGTATAGGTTTTCATTATGTGAATAACTTGGAAATCTTAGCTCAAACAGCTGCAAAACCTGTTTTCCCAGCACGGGAACCTTGAGTTCTATAAGATAAAGCCATAAACATGTGTATCCGAGTCTTCTATCAAAAGTTACAGCTATTTCTATGAAGTTGTACAAAAACGCTTTCTTTCGCCAAGACAGTGCGTTTCTCACTGTTACATGCATTTGAATGGGGATCTCGACCGAAACAAAGTATAGGTTTTCATTATGTGAATAACTTGGAAATCTTAGCTCAAACAGCTGCAAAACCTGTTTTCCCAGCACGGGAACCTTGAGTTCTATAAGATAAAGCCATAAACATGTGTATCCGAGTCTTCTATCAAAAGTTACAGCTATTTCTATGAAGTTGTACAAAAACGCTTTCTTTCGCCAAGACAGTGCGTTTCTCACTGTTACATGCATTTGAATGGGGAACTCGACCGAAACAAAGTATAGGTTTTCATTATGTGAATAACTTGGAAATCTTAGCTCAAACAGCTGCAAAACCTGTTTTCCCAGCACGGGAACCTTGAGTTCTAAAAGATAAAGCCATAAACATGTGTATCCGAGTCTTCTATCAAAAGTTACAGCTATTTCTATGAAGTTGTACAAAAACGCTTTCTTTCGCCAAGACAGTGCGTTTCTCACTGTTACATGCATTTGAATGGGGAACTCGACCGAAACAAAGTATAGGTTTTCATTATGTGAATAACTTGGAAATCTTAGCTCAAACAGCTGCAAAACCTGTTTTCCCAGCACGGGAACCTTGAGTTCTATAAGATAAAGCCATAAACATGTGTATCCGAGTCTTCTATCAAAAGTTACAGCTATTTCTATGAAGTTGTACAAAAACGCTTTCTTTCGCCAAGACAGTGCGTTTCTCACTGTTACATGCATTTGAATGGGGATCTCGACCGAAACAAAGTATAGGTTTTCATTATGTGAATAACTTGGAAATCTTAGCTCAAACAGCTGCAAAACCTGTTTTCCCAGCACGGGAACCTTGAGTTCTATAAGATAAAGCCATAAACATGTGTATCCGAGTCTTCTATCAAAAGTTACAGCTATTTCTATGAAGTTGTACAAAAACGCTTTCTTTCGCCAAGACAGTGCGTTTCTCACTGTTACATGCATTTGAATGGGGAACTCGACCGAAACAAAGTATAGGTTTTCATTATGTGAATAACTTGGAAATCTTAGCTCAAACAGCTGCAAAACCTGTTTTCCCAGCACAGGAACCTTGAGTTCTAAAAGATAAAGCCATAAACATGTGTATCCGAGTCTTCTATCAAAAGTTACAGCTATTTCTATGAAGTTGTACAAAAACGCTTTCTTTCGCCAAGACAGTGCGTTTCTCACTGTTACATGCATTTGAATGGGGAACTCGACCGAAACAAAGTATAGGTTTTCATTATGTGAATAACTTGGAAATCTTAGCTCAAACAGCTGCAAAACCTGTTTTCCCAGCACGGGAACCTTGAGTTCTATAAGATAAAGCCATAAACATGTGTATCCGAGTCTTCTATCAAAAGTTACAGCTATTTCTATGAAGTTGTACAAAAACGCTTTCTTTCGCCAAGACAGTGCGTTTCTCACTGTTACATGCATTTGAATGGGGAACTCGACCGAAACAAAGTATAGGTTTTCATTATGTGAATAACTTGGAAATCTTAGCTCAAACAGCTGCAAAACCTGTTTTCCCAGCACGGGAACCTTGAGTTCTATAAGATAAAGCCATAAACATGTGTATCCGAGTCTTCTATCAAAAGTTACAGCTATTTCTATGAAGTTGTACAAAAACGCTTTCTTTCGCCAAGACAGTGCGTTTCTCACTGTTACATGCATTTGAATGGGGATCTCGACCGAAACAAAGTATAGGTTTTCATTATGTGAATAACTTGGAAATCTTAGCTCAAACAGCTGCAAAACCTGTTTTCCCAGCACGGGAACCTTGAGTTCTATAAGATAAAGCCATAAACATGTGTATCCGAGTCTTCTATCAAAAGTTACAGCTATTTCTATGAAGTTGTACAAAAACGCTTTCTTTCGCCAAGACAGTGCGTTTCTCACTGTTACATGCATTTGAATGGGGAACTCGACCGAAACAAAGTATAGGTTTTCATTATGTGAATAACTTGGAAATCTTAGCTCAAACAGCTGCAAAACCTGTTTTCCCAGCACGGGAACCTTGAGTTCTATAAGATAAAGCCATAAACATGTGTATCCGAGTCTTCTATCAAAAGTTACAGCTATTTCTATGAAGTTGTACAAAAACGCTTTCTTTCGCCAAGACAGTGCGTTTCTCACTGTTACATGCATTTGAATGGGGATCTCGACCGAAACAAAGTATAGGTTTTCATTATGTGAATAACTTGGAAATCTTAGCTCAAACAGCTGCAAAACCTGTTTTCCCAGCACGGGAACCTTGAGTTCTATAAGATAAAGCCATAAACATGTGTATCCGAGTCTTCTATCAAAAGTTACAGCTATTTCTATGAAGTTGTACAAAAACGCTTTCTTTCGCCAAGACAGTGCGTTTCTCACTGTTACATGCATTTGAATGGGGAACTCGACCGAAACAAAGTATAGGTTTTCATTATGTGAATAACTTGGAAATCTTAGCTCAAACAGCTGCAAAACCTGTTTTCCCAGCACGGGAACCTTGAGTTCTATAAGATAAAGCCATAAACATGTGTATCCGAGTCTTCTATCAAAAGTTACAGCTATTTCTATGAAGTTGTACAAAAACGCTTTCTTTCGCCAAGACAGTGCGTTTCTCACTGTTACATGCATTTGAATGGGGATCTCGACCGAAACAAAGTATAGGTTTTCATTATGTGAATAACTTGGAAATCTTAGCTCAAACAGCTGCAAAACCTGTTTTCCCAGCACGGGAACCTTGAGTTCTATAAGATAAAGCCATAAACATGTGTATCCGAGTCTTCTATCAAAAGTTACAGCTATTTCTATGAAGTTGTACAAAAACGCTTTCTTTCGCCAAGACAGTGCGTTTCTCACTGTTACATGCATTTGAATGGGGATCTCGACCGAAACAAAGTATAGGTTTTCATTATGTGAATAACTTGGAAATCTTAGCTCAAACAGCTGCAAAACCTGTTTTCCCAGCACAGGAACCTTGAGTTCTATAAGATAAAGCCATAAACATGTGTATCCGAGTCTTCTATCAAAAGTTACAGCTATTTCTATGAAGTTGTACAAAAACGCTTTCTTTCGCCAAGACAGTGCGTTTCTCACTGTTACATGCATTTGAATGGGGATCTCGACCGAAACAAAGTATAGGTTTTCATTATGTGAATAACTTGGAAATCTTAGCTCAAACAGCTGCAAAACCTGTTTTCCCAGCACGGGAACCTTGAGTTCTATAAGATAAAGCCATAAACATGTGTATCCGAGTCTTCTATCAAAAGTTACAGCTATTTCTATGAAGTTGTACAAAAACGCTTTCTTTCGCCAAGACAGTGCGTTTCTCACTGTTACATGCATTTGAATGGGGAACTCGACCGAAACAAAGTATAGGTTTTCATTATGTGAATAACTTGGAAATCTTAGCTCAAACAGCTGCAAAACCTGTTTTCCCAGCACGGGAACCTTGAGTTCTATAAGATAAAGCCATAAACATGTGTATCCGAGTCTTCTATCAAAAGTTACAGCTATTTCTATGAAGTTGTACAAAAACGCTTTCTTTCGCCAAGACAGTGCGTTTCTCACTGTTACATGCATTTGAATGGGGATCTCGACCGAAACAAAGTATAGGTTTTCATTATGTGAATAACTTGGAAATCTTAGCTCAAACAGCTGCAAAACCTGTTTTCCCAGCACGGGAACCTTGAGTTCTATAAGATAAAGCCATAAACATGTGTATCCGAGTCTTCTATCAAAAGTTACAGCTATTTCTATGAAGTTGTACAAAAACGCTTTCTTTCGCCAAGACAGTGCGTTTCTCACTGTTACATGCATTTGAATGGGGATCTCGACCGAAACAAAGTATAGGTTTTCATTATGTGAATAACTTGGAAATCTTAGCTCAAACAGCTGCAAAACCTGTTTTCCCAGCACGGGAACCTTGAGTTCTATAAGATAAAGCCATAAACATGTGTATCCGAGTCTTCTATCAAAAGTTACAGCTATTTCTATGAAGTTGTACAAAAACGCTTTCTTTCGCCAAGACAGTGCGTTTCTCACTGTTACATGCATTTGAATGGGGAACTCGACCGAAACAAAGTATAGGTTTTCATTATGTGAATAACTTGGAAATCTTAGCTCAAACAGCTGCAAAACCTGTTTTCCCAGCACGGGAACCTTGAGTTCTATAAGATAAAGCCATAAACATGTGTATCCGAGTCTTCTATCAAAAGTTACAGCTATTTCTATGAAGTTGTACAAAAACGCTTTCTTTCGCCAAGACAGTGCGTTTCTCACTGTTACATGCATTTGAATGGGGATCTCGACCGAAACAAAGTATAGGTTTTCATTATGTGAATAACTTGGAAATCTTAGCTCAAACAGCTGCAAAACCTGTTTTCCCAGCACGGGAACCTTGAGTTCTATAAGATAAAGCCATAAACATGTGTATCCGAGTCTTCTATCAAAAGTTACAGCTATTTCTATGAAGTTGTACAAAAACGCTTTCTTTCGCCAAGACAGTGCGTTTCTCACTGTTACATGCATTTGAATGGGGAACTCGACCGAAACAAAGTATAGGTTTTCATTATGTGAATAACTTGGAAATCTTAGCTCAAACAGCTGCAAAACCTGTTTTCCCAGCACGGGAACCTTGAGTTCTAAAAGATAAAGCCATAAACATGTGTATCCGAGTCTTCTATCAAAAGTTACAGCTATTTCTATGAAGTTGTACAAAAACGCTTTCTTTCGCCAAGACAGTGCGTTTCTCACTGTTACATGCATTTGAATGGGGAACTCGACCGAAACAAAGTATAGGTTTTCATTATGTGAATAACTTGGAAATCTTAGCTCAAACAGCTGCAAAACCTGTTTTCCCAGCACGGGAACCTTGAGTTCTATAAGATAAAGCCATAAACATGTGTATCCGAGTCTTCTATCAAAAGTTACAGCTATTTCTATGAAGTTGTACAAAAACGCTTTCTTTCGCCAAGACAGTGCGTTTCTCACTGTTACATGCATTTGAATGGGGATCTCGACCGAAACAAAGTATAGGTTTTCATTATGTGAATAACTTGGAAATCTTAGCTCAAACAGCTGCAAAACCTGTTTTCCCAGCACGGGAACCTTGAGTTCTAAAAGATAAAGCCATAAACATGTGTATCCGAGTCTTCTATCAAAAGTTACAGCTATTTCTATGAAGTTGTACAAAAACGCTTTCTTTCGCCAAGACAGTGCGTTTCTCACTGTTACATGCATTTGAATGGGGAACTCGACCGAAACAAAGTATAGGTTTTCATTATGTGAATAACTTGGAAATCTTAGCTCAAACAGCTGCAAAACCTGTTTTCCCAGCACGGGAACCTTGAGTTCTATAAGATAAAGCCATAAACATGTGTATCCGAGTCTTCTATCAAAAGTTACAGCTATTTCTATGAAGTTGTACAAAAACGCTTTCTTTCGCCAAGACAGTGCGTTTCTCACTGTTACATGCATTTGAATGGGGATCTCGACCGAAACAAAGTATAGGTTTTCATTATGTGAATAACTTGGAAATCTTAGCTCAAACAGCTGCAAAACCTGTTTTCCCAGCACGGGAACCTTGAGTTCTATAAGATAAAGCCATAAACATGTGTATCCGAGTCTTCTATCAAAAGTTACAGCTATTTCTATGAAGTTGTACAAAAACGCTTTCTTTCGCCAAGACAGTGCGTTTCTCACTGTTACATGCATTTGAATGGGGAACTCGACCGAAACAAAGTATAGGTTTTCATTATGTGAATAACTTGGAAATCTTAGCTCAAACAGCTGCAAAACCTGTTTTCCCAGCACGGGAACCTTGAGTTCTATAAGATAAAGCCATAAACATGTGTATCCGAGTCTTCTATCAAAAGTTACAGCTATTTCTATGAAGTTGTACAAAAACGCTTTCTTTCGCCAAGACAGTGCGTTTCTCACTGTTACATGCATTTGAATGGGGATCTCGACCGAAACAAAGTATAGGTTTTCATTATGTGAATAACTTGGAAATCTTAGCTCAAACAGCTGCAAAACCTGTTTTCCCAGCACGGGAACCTTGAGTTCTAAAAGATAAAGCCATAAACATGTGTATCCGAGTCTTCTATCAAAAGTTACAGCTATTTCTATGAAGTTGTACAAAAACGCTTTCTTTCGCCAAGACAGTGCGTTTCTCACTGTTACATGCATTTGAATGGGGAACTCGACCGAAACAAAGTATAGGTTTTCATTATGTGAATAACTTGGAAATCTTAGCTCAAACAGCTGCAAAACCTGTTTTCCCAGCACGGGAACCTTGAGTTCTATAAGATAAAGCCATAAACATGTGTATCCGAGTCTTCTATCAAAAGTTACAGCTATTTCTATGAAGTTGTACAAAAACGCTTTCTTTCGCCAAGACAGTGCGTTTCTCACTGTTACATGCATTTGAATGGGGATCTCGACCGAAACAAAGTATAGGTTTTCATTATGTGAATAACTTGGAAATCTTAGCTCAAACAGCTGCAAAACCTGTTTTCCCAGCACGGGAACCTTGAGTTCTATAAGATAAAGCCATAAACATGTGTATCCGAGTCTTCTATCAAAAGTTACAGCTATTTCTATGAAGTTGTACAAAAACGCTTTCTTTCGCCAAGACAGTGCGTTTCTCACTGTTACATGCATTTGAATGGGGATCTCGACCGAAACAAAGTATAGGTTTTCATTATGTGAATAACTTGGAAATCTTAGCTCAAACAGCTGCAAAACCTGTTTTCCCAGCACGGGAACCTTGAGTTCTAAAAGATAAAGCCATAAACATGTGTATCCGAGTCTTCTATCAAAAGTTACAGCTATTTCTATGAAGTTGTACAAAAACGCTTTCTTTCGCCAAGACAGTGCGTTTCTCACTGTTACATGCATTTGAATGGGGAACTCGACCGAAACAAAGTATAGGTTTTCATTATGTGAATAACTTGGAAATCTTAGCTCAAACAGCTGCAAAACCTGTTTTCCCAGCACGGGAACCTTGAGTTCTATAAGATAAAGCCATAAACATGTGTATCCGAGTCTTCTATCAAAAGTTACAGCTATTTCTATGAAGTTGTACAAAAACGCTTTCTTTCGCCAAGACAGTGCGTTTCTCACTGTTACATGCATTTGAATGGGGATCTCGACCGAAACAAAGTATAGGTTTTCATTATGTGAATAACTTGGAAATCTTAGCTCAAACAGCTGCAAAACCTGTTTTCCCAGCACGGGAACCTTGAGTTCTATAAGATAAAGCCATAAACATGTGTATCCGAGTCTTCTATCAAAAGTTACAGCTATTTCTATGAAGTTGTACAAAAACGCTTTCTTTCGCCAAGACAGTGCGTTTCTCACTGTTACATGCATTTGAATGGGGATCTCGACCGAAACAAAGTATAGGTTTTCATTATGTGAATAACTTGGAAATCTTAGCTCAAACAGCTGCAAAACCTGTTTTCCCAGCACGGGAACCTTGAGTTCTATAAGATAAAGCCATAAACATGTGTATCCGAGTCTTCTATCAAAAGTTACAGCTATTTCTATGAAGTTGTACAAAAACGCTTTCTTTCGCCAAGACAGTGCGTTTCTCACTGTTACATGCATTTGAATGGGGATCTCGACCGAAACAAAGTATAGGTTTTCATTATGTGAATAACTTGGAAATCTTAGCTCAAACAGCTGCAAAACCTGTTTTCCCAGCACGGGAACCTTGAGTTCTATAAGATAAAGCCATAAACATGTGTATCCGAGTCTTCTATCAAAAGTTACAGCTATTTCTATGAAGTTGTACAAAAACGCTTTCTTTCGCCAAGACAGTGCGTTTCTCACTGTTACATGCATTTGAATGGGGAACTCGACCGAAACAAAGTATAGGTTTTCATTATGTGAATAACTTGGAAATCTTAGCTCAAACAGCTGCAAAACCTGTTTTCCCAGCACGGGAACCTTGAGTTCTATAAGATAAAGCCATAAACATGTGTATCCGAGTCTTCTATCAAAAGTTACAGCTATTTCTATGAAGTTGTACAAAAACGCTTTCTTTCGCCAAGACAGTGCGTTTCTCACTGTTACATGCATTTGAATGGGGATCTCGACCGAAACAAAGTATAGGTTTTCATTATGTGAATAACTTGGAAATCTTAGCTCAAACAGCTGCAAAACCTGTTTTCCCAGCACGGGAACCTTGAGTTCTATAAGATAAAGCCATAAACATGTGTATCCGAGTCTTCTATCAAAAGTTACAGCTATTTCTATGAAGTTGTACAAAAACGCTTTCTTTCGCCAAGACAGTGCGTTTCTCACTGTTACATGCATTTGAATGGGGAACTCGACCGAAACAAAGTATAGGTTTTCATTATGTGAATAACTTGGAAATCTTAGCTCAAACAGCTGCAAAACCTGTTTTCCCAGCACGGGAACCTTGAGTTCTAAAAGATAAAGCCATAAACATGTGTATCCGAGTCTTCTATCAAAAGTTACAGCTATTTCTATGAAGTTGTACAAAAACGCTTTCTTTCGCCAAGACAGTGCGTTTCTCACTGTTACATGCATTTGAATGGGGAACTCGACCGAAACAAAGTATAGGTTTTCATTATGTGAATAACTTGGAAATCTTAGCTCAAACAGCTGCAAAACCTGTTTTCCCAGCACGGGAACCTTGAGTTCTATAAGATAAAGCCATAAACATGTGTATCCGAGTCTTCTATCAAAAGTTACAGCTATTTCTATGAAGTTGTACAAAAACGCTTTCTTTCGCCAAGACAGTGCGTTTCTCACTGTTACATGCATTTGAATGGGGATCTCGACCGAAACAAAGTATAGGTTTTCATTATGTGAATAACTTGGAAATCTTAGCTCAAACAGCTGCAAAACCTGTTTTCCCAGCACGGGAACCTTGAGTTCTAAAAGATAAAGCCATAAACATGTGTATCCGAGTCTTCTATCAAAAGTTACAGCTATTTCTATGAAGTTGTACAAAAACGCTTTCTTTCGCCAAGACAGTGCGTTTCTCACTGTTACATGCATTTGAATGGGGAACTCGACCGAAACAAAGTATAGGTTTTCATTATGTGAATAACTTGGAAATCTTAGCTCAAACAGCTGCAAAACCTGTTTTCCCAGCACGGGAACCTTGAGTTCTATAAGATAAAGCCATAAACATGTGTATCCGAGTCTTCTATCAAAAGTTACAGCTATTTCTATGAAGTTGTACAAAAACGCTTTCTTTCGCCAAGACAGTGCGTTTCTCACTGTTACATGCATTTGAATGGGGATCTCGACCGAAACAAAGTATAGGTTTTCATTATGTGAATAACTTGGAAATCTTAGCTCAAACAGCTGCAAAACCTGTTTTCCCAGCACGGGAACCTTGAGTTCTATAAGATAAAGCCATAAACATGTGTATCCGAGTCTTCTATCAAAAGTTACAGCTATTTCTATGAAGTTGTACAAAAACGCTTTCTTTCGCCAAGACAGTGCGTTTCTCACTGTTACATGCATTTGAATGGGGATCTCGACCGAAACAAAGTATAGGTTTTCATTATGTGAATAACTTGGAAATCTTAGCTCAAACAGCTGCAAAACCTGTTTTCCCAGCACGGGAACCTTGAGTTCTATAAGATAAAGCCATAAACATGTGTATCCGAGTCTTCTATCAAAAGTTACAGCTATTTCTATGAAGTTGTACAAAAACGCTTTCTTTCGCCAAGACAGTGCGTTTCTCACTGTTACATGCATTTGAATGGGGAACTCGACCGAAACAAAGTATAGGTTTTCATTATGTGAATAACTTGGAAATCTTAGCTCAAACAGCTGCAAAACCTGTTTTCCCAGCACGGGAACCTTGAGTTCTATAAGATAAAGCCATAAACATGTGTATCCGAGTCTTCTATCAAAAGTTACAGCTATTTCTATGAAGTTGTACAAAAACGCTTTCTTTCGCCAAGACAGTGCGTTTCTCACTGTTACATGCATTTGAATGGGGATCTCGACCGAAACAAAGTATAGGTTTTCATTATGTGAATAACTTGGAAATCTTAGCTCAAACAGCTGCAAAACCTGTTTTCCCAGCACGGGAACCTTGAGTTCTATAAGATAAAGCCATAAACATGTGTATCCGAGTCTTCTATCAAAAGTTACAGCTATTTCTATGAAGTTGTACAAAAACGCTTTCTTTCGCCAAGACAGTGCGTTTCTCACTGTTACATGCATTTGAATGGGGAACTCGACCGAAACAAAGTATAGGTTTTCATTATGTGAATAACTTGGAAATCTTAGCTCAAACAGCTGCAAAACCTGTTTTCCCAGCACGGGAACCTTGAGTTCTAAAAGATAAAGCCATAAACATGTGTATCCGAGTCTTCTATCAAAAGTTACAGCTATTTCTATGAAGTTGTACAAAAACGCTTTCTTTCGCCAAGACAGTGCGTTTCTCACTGTTACATGCATTTGAATGGGGAACTCGACCGAAACAAAGTATAGGTTTTCATTATGTGAATAACTTGGAAATCTTAGCTCAAACAGCTGCAAAACCTGTTTTCCCAGCACGGGAACCTTGAGTTCTATAAGATAAAGCCATAAACATGTGTATCCGAGTCTTCTATCAAAAGTTACAGCTATTTCTATGAAGTTGTACAAAAACGCTTTCTTTCGCCAAGACAGTGCGTTTCTCACTGTTACATGCATTTGAATGGGGATCTCGACCGAAACAAAGTATAGGTTTTCATTATGTGAATAACTTGGAAATCTTAGCTCAAACAGCTGCAAAACCTGTTTTCCCAGCACGGGAACCTTGAGTTCTAAAAGATAAAGCCATAAACATGTGTATCCGAGTCTTCTATCAAAAGTTACAGCTATTTCTATGAAGTTGTACAAAAACGCTTTCTTTCGCCAAGACAGTGCGTTTCTCACTGTTACATGCATTTGAATGGGGAACTCGACCGAAACAAAGTATAGGTTTTCATTATGTGAATAACTTGGAAATCTTAGCTCAAACAGCTGCAAAACCTGTTTTCCCAGCACGGGAACCTTGAGTTCTATAAGATAAAGCCATAAACATGTGTATCCGAGTCTTCTATCAAAAGTTACAGCTATTTCTATGAAGTTGTACAAAAACGCTTTCTTTCGCCAAGACAGTGCGTTTCTCACTGTTACATGCATTTGAATGGGGATCTCGACCGAAACAAAGTATAGGTTTTCATTATGTGAATAACTTGGAAATCTTAGCTCAAACAGCTGCAAAACCTGTTTTCCCAGCACGGGAACCTTGAGTTCTATAAGATAAAGCCATAAACATGTGTATCCGAGTCTTCTATCAAAAGTTACAGCTATTTCTATGAAGTTGTACAAAAACGCTTTCTTTCGCCAAGACAGTGCGTTTCTCACTGTTACATGCATTTGAATGGGGAACTCGACCGAAACAAAGTATAGGTTTTCATTATGTGAATAACTTGGAAATCTTAGCTCAAACAGCTGCAAAACCTGTTTTCCCAGCACGGGAACCTTGAGTTCTATAAGATAAAGCCATAAACATGTGTATCCGAGTCTTCTATCAAAAGTTACAGCTATTTCTATGAAGTTGTACAAAAACGCTTTCTTTCGCCAAGACAGTGCGTTTCTCACTGTTACATGCATTTGAATGGGGATCTCGACCGAAACAAAGTATAGGTTTTCATTATGTGAATAACTTGGAAATCTTAGCTCAAACAGCTGCAAAACCTGTTTTCCCAGCACGGGAACCTTGAGTTCTAAAAGATAAAGCCATAAACATGTGTATCCGAGTCTTCTATCAAAAGTTACAGCTATTTCTATGAAGTTGTACAAAAACGCTTTCTTTCGCCAAGACAGTGCGTTTCTCACTGTTACATGCATTTGAATGGGGAACTCGACCGAAACAAAGTATAGGTTTTCATTATGTGAATAACTTGGAAATCTTAGCTCAAACAGCTGCAAAACCTGTTTTCCCAGCACGGGAACCTTGAGTTCTATAAGATAAAGCCATAAACATGTGTATCCGAGTCTTCTATCAAAAGTTACAGCTATTTCTATGAAGTTGTACAAAAACGCTTTCTTTCGCCAAGACAGTGCGTTTCTCACTGTTACATGCATTTGAATGGGGATCTCGACCGAAACAAAGTATAGGTTTTCATTATGTGAATAACTTGGAAATCTTAGCTCAAACAGCTGCAAAACCTGTTTTCCCAGCACGGGAACCTTGAGTTCTATAAGATAAAGCCATAAACATGTGTATCCGAGTCTTCTATCAAAAGTTACAGCTATTTCTATGAAGTTGTACAAAAACGCTTTCTTTCGCCAAGACAGTGCGTTTCTCACTGTTACATGCATTTGAATGGGGATCTCGACCGAAACAAAGTATAGGTTTTCATTATGTGAATAACTTGGAAATCTTAGCTCAAACAGCTGCAAAACCTGTTTTCCCAGCACGGGAACCTTGAGTTCTAAAAGATAAAGCCATAAACATGTGTATCCGAGTCTTCTATCAAAAGTTACAGCTATTTCTATGAAGTTGTACAAAAACGCTTTCTTTCGCCAAGACAGTGCGTTTCTCACTGTTACATGCATTTGAATGGGGAACTCGACCGAAACAAAGTATAGGTTTTCATTATGTGAATAACTTGGAAATCTTAGCTCAAACAGCTGCAAAACCTGTTTTCCCAGCACGGGAACCTTGAGTTCTATAAGATAAAGCCATAAACATGTGTATCCGAGTCTTCTATCAAAAGTTACAGCTATTTCTATGAAGTTGTACAAAAACGCTTTCTTTCGCCAAGACAGTGCGTTTCTCACTGTTACATGCATTTGAATGGGGATCTCGACCGAAACAAAGTATAGGTTTTCATTATGTGAATAACTTGGAAATCTTAGCTCAAACAGCTGCAAAACCTGTTTTCCCAGCACGGGAACCTTGAGTTCTATAAGATAAAGCCATAAACATGTGTATCCGAGTCTTCTATCAAAAGTTACAGCTATTTCTATGAAGTTGTACAAAAACGCTTTCTTTCGCCAAGACAGTGCGTTTCTCACTGTTACATGCATTTGAATGGGGATCTCGACCGAAACAAAGTATAGGTTTTCATTATGTGAATAACTTGGAAATCTTAGCTCAAACAGCTGCAAAACCTGTTTTCCCAGCACGGGAACCTTGAGTTCTATAAGATAAAGCCATAAACATGTGTATCCGAGTCTTCTATCAAAAGTTACAGCTATTTCTATGAAGTTGTACAAAAACGCTTTCTTTCGCCAAGACAGTGCGTTTCTCACTGTTACATGCATTTGAATGGGGATCTCGACCGAAACAAAGTATAGGTTTTCATTATGTGAATAACTTGGAAATCTTAGCTCAAACAGCTGCAAAACCTGTTTTCCCAGCACGGGAACCTTGAGTTCTATAAGATAAAGCCATAAACATGTGTATCCGAGTCTTCTATCAAAAGTTACAGCTATTTCTATGAAGTTGTACAAAAACGCTTTCTTTCGCCAAGACAGTGCGTTTCTCACTGTTACATGCATTTGAATGGGGAACTCGACCGAAACAAAGTATAGGTTTTCATTATGTGAATAACTTGGAAATCTTAGCTCAAACAGCTGCAAAACCTGTTTTCCCAGCACGGGAACCTTGAGTTCTATAAGATAAAGCCATAAACATGTGTATCCGAGTCTTCTATCAAAAGTTACAGCTATTTCTATGAAGTTGTACAAAAACGCTTTCTTTCGCCAAGACAGTGCGTTTCTCACTGTTACATGCATTTGAATGGGGATCTCGACCGAAACAAAGTATAGGTTTTCATTATGTGAATAACTTGGAAATCTTAGCTCAAACAGCTGCAAAACCTGTTTTCCCAGCACGGGAACCTTGAGTTCTATAAGATAAAGCCATAAACATGTGTATCCGAGTCTTCTATCAAAAGTTACAGCTATTTCTATGAAGTTGTACAAAAACGCTTTCTTTCGCCAAGACAGTGCGTTTCTCACTGTTACATGCATTTGAATGGGGAACTCGACCGAAACAAAGTATAGGTTTTCATTATGTGAATAACTTGGAAATCTTAGCTCAAACAGCTGCAAAACCTGTTTTCCCAGCACGGGAACCTTGAGTTCTAAAAGATAAAGCCATAAACATGTGTATCCGAGTCTTCTATCAAAAGTTACAGCTATTTCTATGAAGTTGTACAAAAACGCTTTCTTTCGCCAAGACAGTGCGTTTCTCACTGTTACATGCATTTGAATGGGGAACTCGACCGAAACAAAGTATAGGTTTTCATTATGTGAATAACTTGGAAATCTTAGCTCAAACAGCTGCAAAACCTGTTTTCCCAGCACGGGAACCTTGAGTTCTATAAGATAAAGCCATAAACATGTGTATCCGAGTCTTCTATCAAAAGTTACAGCTATTTCTATGAAGTTGTACAAAAACGCTTTCTTTCGCCAAGACAGTGCGTTTCTCACTGTTACATGCATTTGAATGGGGATCTCGACCGAAACAAAGTATAGGTTTTCATTATGTGAATAACTTGGAAATCTTAGCTCAAACAGCTGCAAAACCTGTTTTCCCAGCACGGGAACCTTGAGTTCTAAAAGATAAAGCCATAAACATGTGTATCCGAGTCTTCTATCAAAAGTTACAGCTATTTCTATGAAGTTGTACAAAAACGCTTTCTTTCGCCAAGACAGTGCGTTTCTCACTGTTACATGCATTTGAATGGGGAACTCGACCGAAACAAAGTATAGGTTTTCATTATGTGAATAACTTGGAAATCTTAGCTCAAACAGCTGCAAAACCTGTTTTCCCAGCACGGGAACCTTGAGTTCTATAAGATAAAGCCATAAACATGTGTATCCGAGTCTTCTATCAAAAGTTACAGCTATTTCTATGAAGTTGTACAAAAACGCTTTCTTTCGCCAAGACAGTGCGTTTCTCACTGTTACATGCATTTGAATGGGGATCTCGACCGAAACAAAGTATAGGTTTTCATTATGTGAATAACTTGGAAATCTTAGCTCAAACAGCTGCAAAACCTGTTTTCCCAGCACGGGAACCTTGAGTTCTATAAGATAAAGCCATAAACATGTGTATCCGAGTCTTCTATCAAAAGTTACAGCTATTTCTATGAAGTTGTACAAAAACGCTTTCTTTCGCCAAGACAGTGCGTTTCTCACTGTTACATGCATTTGAATGGGGAACTCGACCGAAACAAAGTATAGGTTTTCATTATGTGAATAACTTGGAAATCTTAGCTCAAACAGCTGCAAAACCTGTTTTCCCAGCACGGGAACCTTGAGTTCTAAAAGATAAAGCCATAAACATGTGTATCCGAGTCTTCTATCAAAAGTTACAGCTATTTCTATGAAGTTGTACAAAAACGCTTTCTTTCGCCAAGACAGTGCGTTTCTCACTGTTACATGCATTTGAATGGGGAACTCGACCGAAACAAAGTATAGGTTTTCATTATGTGAATAACTTGGAAATCTTAGCTCAAACAGCTGCAAAACCTGTTTTCCCAGCACGGGAACCTTGAGTTCTATAAGATAAAGCCATAAACATGTGTATCCGAGTCTTCTATCAAAAGTTACAGCTATTTCTATGAAGTTGTACAAAAACGCTTTCTTTCGCCAAGACAGTGCGTTTCTCACTGTTACATGCATTTGAATGGGGATCTCGACCGAAACAAAGTATAGGTTTTCATTATGTGAATAACTTGGAAATCTTAGCTCAAACAGCTGCAAAACCTGTTTTCCCAGCACGGGAACCTTGAGTTCTAAAAGATAAAGCCATAAACATGTGTATCCGAGTCTTCTATCAAAAGTTACAGCTATTTCTATGAAGTTGTACAAAAACGCTTTCTTTCGCCAAGACAGTGCGTTTCTCACTGTTACATGCATTTGAATGGGGAACTCGACCGAAACAAAGTATAGGTTTTCATTATGTGAATAACTTGGAAATCTTAGCTCAAACAGCTGCAAAACCTGTTTTCCCAGCACGGGAACCTTGAGTTCTATAAGATAAAGCCATAAACATGTGTATCCGAGTCTTCTATCAAAAGTTACAGCTATTTCTATGAAGTTGTACAAAAACGCTTTCTTTCGCCAAGACAGTGCGTTTCTCACTGTTACATGCATTTGAATGGGGATCTCGACCGAAACAAAGTATAGGTTTTCATTATGTGAATAACTTGGTAATCTTAGCTCAAACAGCTGCAAAACCTGTTTTCCCAGCACGGGAACCTTGAGTTCTATAAGATAAAGCCATAAACATGTGTATCCGAGTCTTCTATCAAAAGTTACAGCTATTTCTATGAAGTTGTACAAAAACGCTTTCTTTCGCCAAGACAGTGCGTTTCTCACTGTTACATGCATTTGAATGGGGATCTCGACCGAAACAAAGTATAGGTTTTCATTATGTGAATAACTTGGAAATCTTAGCTCAAACAGCTGCAAAACCTGTTTTCCCAGCACGGGAACCTTGAGTTCTATAAGATAAAGCCATAAACATGTGTATCCGAGTCTTCTATCAAAAGTTACAGCTATTTCTATGAAGTTGTACAAAAACGCTTTCTTTCGCCAAGACAGTGCGTTTCTCACTGTTACATGCATTTGAATGGGGATCTCGACCGAAACAAAGTATAGGTTTTCATTATGTGAATAACTTGGAAATCTTAGCTCAAACAGCTGCAAAACCTGTTTTCCCAGCACGGGAACCTTGAGTTCTAAAAGATAAAGCCATAAACATGTGTATCCGAGTCTTCTATCAAAAGTTACAGCTATTTCTATGAAGTTGTACAAAAACGCTTTCTTTCGCCAAGACAGTGCGTTTCTCACTGTTACATGCATTTGAATGGGGAACTCGACCGAAACAAAGTATAGGTTTTCATTATGTGAATAACTTGGAAATCTTAGCTCAAACAGCTGCAAAACCTGTTTTCCCAGCACGGGAACCTTGAGTTCTATAAGATAAAGCCATAAACATGTGTATCCGAGTCTTCTATCAAAAGTTACAGCTATTTCTATGAAGTTGTACAAAAACGCTTTCTTTCGCCAAGACAGTGCGTTTCTCACTGTTACATGCATTTGAATGGGGATCTCGACCGAAACAAAGTATAGGTTTTCATTATGTGAATAACTTGGAAATCTTAGCTCAAACAGCTGCAAAACCTGTTTTCCCAGCACGGGAACCTTGAGTTCTATAAGATAAAGCCATAAACATGTGTATCCGAGTCTTCTATCAAAAGTTACAGCTATTTCTATGAAGTTGTACAAAAACGCTTTCTTTCGCCAAGACAGTGCGTTTCTCACTGTTACATGCATTTGAATGGGGATCTCGACCGAAACAAAGTATAGGTTTTCATTATGTGAATAACTTGGAAATCTTAGCTCAAACAGCTGCAAAACCTGTTTTCCCAGCACGGGAACCTTGAGTTCTATAAGATAAAGCCATAAACATGTGTATCCGAGTCTTCTATCAAAAGTTACAGCTATTTCTATGAAGTTGTACAAAAACGCTTTCTTTCGCCAAGACAGTGCGTTTCTCACTGTTACATGCATTTGAATGGGGATCTCGACCGAAACAAAGTATAGGTTTTCATTATGTGAATAACTTGGAAATCTTAGCTCAAACAGCTGCAAAACCTGTTTTCCCAGCACGGGAACCTTGAGTTCTATAAGATAAAGCCATAAACATGTGTATCCGAGTCTTCTATCAAAAGTTACAGCTATTTCTATGAAGTTGTACAAAAACGCTTTCTTTCGCCAAGACAGTGCGTTTCTCACTGTTACATGCATTTGAATGGGGATCTCGACCGAAACAAAGTATAGGTTTTCATTATGTGAATAACTTGGAAATCTTAGCTCAAACAGCTGCAAAACCTGTTTTCCCAGCACGGGAACCTTGAGTTCTATAAGATAAAGCCATAAACATGTGTATCCGAGTCTTCTATCAAAAGTTACAGCTATTTCTATGAAGTTGTACAAAAACGCTTTCTTTCGCCAAGACAGTGCGTTTCTCACTGTTACATGCATTTGAATGGGGATCTCGACCGAAACAAAGTATAGGTTTTCATTATGTGAATAACTTGGAAATCTTAGCTCAAACAGCTGCAAAACCTGTTTTCCCAGCACGGGAACCTTGAGTTCTATAAGATAAAGCCATAAACATGTGTATCCGAGTCTTCTATCAAAAGTTACAGCTATTTCTATGAAGTTGTACAAAAACGCTTTCTTTCGCCAAGACAGTGCGTTTCTCACTGTTACATGCATTTGAATGGGGATCTCGACCGAAACAAAGTATAGGTTTTCATTATGTGAATAACTTGGAAATCTTAGCTCAAACAGCTGCAAAACCTGTTTTCCCAGCACGGGAACCTTGAGTTCTATAAGATAAAGCCATAAACATGTGTATCCGAGTCTTCTATCAAAAGTTACAGCTATTTCTATGAAGTTGTACAAAAACGCTTTCTTTCGCCAAGACAGTGCGTTTCTCACTGTTACATGCATTTGAATGGGGATCTCGACCGAAACAAAGTATAGGTTTTCATTATGTGAATAACTTGGAAATCTTAGCTCAAACAGCTGCAAAACCTGTTTTCCCAGCACGGGAACCTTGAGTTCTATAAGATAAAGCCATAAACATGTGTATCCGAGTCTTCTATCAAAAGTTACAGCTATTTCTATGAAGTTGTACAAAAACGCTTTCTTTCGCCAAGACAGTGCGTTTCTCACTGTTACATGCATTTGAATGGGGATCTCGACCGAAACAAAGTATAGGTTTTCATTATGTGAATAACTTGGAAATCTTAGCTCAAACAGCTGCAAAACCTGTTTTCCCAGCACGGGAACCTTGAGTTCTATAAGATAAAGCCATAAACATGTGTATCCGAGTCTTCTATCAAAAGTTACAGCTATTTCTATGAAGTTGTACAAAAACGCTTTCTTTCGCCAAGACAGTGCGTTTCTCACTGTTACATGCATTTGAATGGGGATCTCGACCGAAACAAAGTATAGGTTTTCATTATGTGAATAACTTGGAAATCTTAGCTCAAACAGCTGCAAAACCTGTTTTCCCAGCACGGGAACCTTGAGTTCTATAAGATAAAGCCATAAACATGTGTATCCGAGTCTTCTATCAAAAGTTACAGCTATTTCTATGAAGTTGTACAAAAACGCTTTCTTTCGCCAAGACAGTGCGTTTCTCACTGTTACATGCATTTGAATGGGGATCTCGACCGAAACAAAGTATAGGTTTTCATTATGTGAATAACTTGGAAATCTTAGCTCAAACAGCTGCAAAACCTGTTTTCCCAGCACGGGAACCTTGAGTTCTAAAAGATAAAGCCATAAACATGTGTATCCGAGTCTTCTATCAAAAGTTACAGCTATTTCTATGAAGTTGTACAAAAACGCTTTCTTTCGCCAAGACAGTGCGTTTCTCACTGTTACATGCATTTGAATGGGGAACTCGACCGAAACAAAGTATAGGTTTTCATTATGTGAATAACTTGGAAATCTTAGCTCAAACAGCTGCAAAACCTGTTTTCCCAGCACGGGAACCTTGAGTTCTATAAGATAAAGCCATAAAACATGTGTATCCGAGTCTTCTATCAAAAGTTACAGCTATTTCTATGAAGTTGTACAAAAACGCTTTCTTTCGCCAAGACAGTGCGTTTCTCACTGTTACATGCATTTGAATGGGGATCTCGACCGAAACAAAGTATAGGTTTTCATTATGTGAATAACTTGGAAATCTTAGCTCAAACAGCTGCAAAACCTGTTTTCCCAGCACGGGAACCTTGAGTTCTATAAGATAAAGCCATAAACATGTGTATCCGAGTCTTCTATCAAAAGTTACAGCTATTTCTATGAAGTTGTACAAAAACGCTTTCTTTCGCCAAGACAGTGCGTTTCTCACTGTTACATGCATTTGAATGGGGATCTCGACCGAAACAAAGTATAGGTTTTCATTATGTGAATAACTTGGAAATCTTAGCTCAAACAGCTGCAAAACCTGTTTTCCCAGCACGGGAACCTTGAGTTCTATAAGATAAAGCCATAAACATGTGTATCCGAGTCTTCTATCAAAAGTTACAGCTATTTCTATGAAGTTGTACAAAAACGCTTTCTTTCGCCAAGACAGTGCGTTTCTCACTGTTACATGCATTTGAATGGGGATCTCGACCGAAACAAAGTATAGGTTTTCATTATGTGAATAACTTGGAAATCTTAGCTCAAACAGCTGCAAAACCTGTTTTCCCAGCACGGGAACCTTGAGTTCTATAAGATAAAGCCATAAACATGTGTATCCGAGTCTTCTATCAAAAGTTACAGCTATTTCTATGAAGTTGTACAAAAACGCTTTCTTTCGCCAAGACAGTGCGTTTCTCACTGTTACATGCATTTGAATGGGGAACTCGACCGAAACAAAGTATAGGTTTTCATTATGTGAATAACTTGGAAATCTTAGCTCAAACAGCTGCAAAACCTGTTTTCCCAGCACGGGAACCTTGAGTTCTATAAGATAAAGCCATAAACATGTGTATCCGAGTCTTCTATCAAAAGTTACAGCTATTTCTATGAAGTTGTACAAAAACGCTTTCTTTCGCCAAGACAGTGCGTTTCTCACTGTTACATGCATTTGAATGGGGATCTCGACCGAAACAAAGTATAGGTTTTCATTATGTGAATAACTTGGAAATCTTAGCTCAAACAGCTGCAAAACCTGTTTTCCCAGCACGGGAACCTTGAGTTCTATAAGATAAAGCCATAAACATGTGTATCCGAGTCTTCTATCAAAAGTTACAGCTATTTCTATGAAGTTGTACAAAAACGCTTTCTTTCGCCAAGACAGTGCGTTTCTCACTGTTACATGCATTTGAATGGGGATCTCGACCGAAACAAAGTATAGGTTTTCATTATGTGAATAACTTGGAAATCTTAGCTCAAACAGCTGCAAAACCTGTTTTCCCAGCACGGGAACCTTGAGTTCTATAAGATAAAGCCATAAACATGTGTATCCGAGTCTTCTATCAAAAGTTACAGCTATTTCTATGAAGTTGTACAAAAACGCTTTCTTTCGCCAAGACAGTGCGTTTCTCACTGTTACATGCATTTGAATGGGGATCTCGACCGAAACAAAGTATAGGTTTTCATTACGTGAATAACTTGGAAATCTTAGCTCAAACAGCTGCAAAACCTGTTTTCCCAGCACAGGAACCTTGAGTTCTATAAGATAAAGCCATAAACATGTGTATCCGAGTCTTCTATCAAAAGTTACAGCTATTTCTATGAAGTTGTACAAAAACGCTTTCTTTCGCCAAGACAGTGCGTTTCTCACTGTTACATGCATTTGAATGGGGAACTCGACCGAAACAAAGTATAGGTTTTCATTATGTGAATAACTTGGAAATCTTAGCTCAAACAGCTGCAAAACCTGTTTTCCCAGCACGGGAACCTTGAGTTCTATAAGATAAAGCCATAAACATGTGTATCCGAGTCTTCTATCAAAAGTTACAGCTATTTCTATGAAGTTGTACAAAAACGCTTTCTTTCGCCAAGACAGTGCGTTTCTCACTGTTACATGCATTTGAATGGGGATCTCGACCGAAACAAAGTATAGGTTTTCATTATGTGAATAACTTGGAAATCTTAGCTCAAACAGCTGCAAAACCTGTTTTCCCAGCACGGGAACCTTGAGTTCTATAAGATAAAGCCATAAACATGTGTATCCGAGTCTTCTATCAAAAGTTACAGCTATTTCTATGAAGTTGTACAAAAACGCTTTCTTTCGCCAAGACAGTGCGTTTCTCACTGTTACATGCATTTGAATGGGGATCTCGACCGAAACAAAGTATAGATTTTCATTATGTGAATAACTTGGAAATCTTAGCTCAAACAGCTGCAAAACCTGTTTTCCCAGCACGGGAACCTTGAGTTCTATAAGATAAAGCCATAAACATGTGTATCCGAGTCTTCTATCAAAAGTTACAGCTATTTCTATGAAGTTGTACAAAAACGCTTTCTTTCGCCAAGACAGTGCGTTTCTCACTGTTACATGCATTTGAATGGGGAACTCAACCGAAACAAAGTATAGGTTTTCATTATGTGAATAACTTGGAAATCTTAGCTCAAACAGCTGCAAAACCTGTTTTCCCAGCACGGGAACCTTGAGTTCTATAAGATAAAGCCATAAACATTTGTATCCGAGTCTTCTATCAAAAGTTACAGCTATTTCTATGAAGTTGTACAAAAACGCTTTCTTTCGCCAAGACAGTGCGTTTCTCACTGTTACATGCATTTGAATGGGAACTCGACCGAAACAAAGTATAGGTTTTCATTATGTGAATAACTTGGAAATCTTAGCTCAAACAGCTGCAAAACCTGTTTTCCCAGCACGGGAACCTTGAGTTCTAAAAGATAAAGCCATAAACATGTGTATCCGAGTCTTCTATCAAAAGTTACAGCTATTTCTATGAAGTTGTACAAAAACGCTTTCTTTCGCCAAGACAGTGCGTTTCTCACTGTTACATGCATTTGAATGGGGAACTCGACCGAAACAAAGTATAGGTTTTCATTATGTGAATAACTTGGAAATCTTAGCTCAAACAGCTGCAAAACCTGTTTTCCCAGCACGGGAACCTTGAGTTCTATAAGATAAAGCCATAAACATGTGTATCCGAGTCTTCTATCAAAAGTTACAGCTATTTCTATGAAGTTGTACAAAAACGCTTTCTTTCGCCAAGACAGTGCGTTTCTCACTGTTACATGCATTTGAATGGGGAACTCGACCGAAACAAAGTATAGGTTTTCATTATGTGAATAACTTGGAAATCTTAGCTCAAACAGCTGCAAAACCTGTTTTCCCAGCACGGGAACCTTGAGTTCTATAAGATAAAGCCATAAACATGTGTATCCGAGTCTTCTATCAAAAGTTACAGCTATTTCTATGAAGTTGTACAAAAACGCTTTCTTTCGCCAAGACAGTGCGTTTCTCACTGTTACATGCATTTGAATGGGGATCTCGACCGAAACAAAGTATAGGTTTTCATTATGTGAATAACTTGGAAATCTTAGCTCAAACAGCTGCAAAACCTGTTTTCCCAGCACGGGAACCTTGAGTTCTATAAGATAAAGCCATAAACATGTGTATCCGAGTCTTCTATCAAAAGTTACAGCTATTTCTATGAAGTTGTACAAAAACGCTTTCTTTCGCCAAGACAGTGCGTTTCTCACTGTTACATGCATTTGAATGGGGAACTCGACCGAAACAAAGTATAGGTTTTCATTATGTGAATAACTTGGAAATCTTAGCTCAAACAGCTGCAAAACCTGTTTTCCCAGCACGGGAACCTTGAGTTCTAAAAGATAAAGCCATAAACATGTGTATCCGAGTCTTCTATCAAAAGTTACAGCTATTTCTATGAAGTTGTACAAAAACGCTTTCTTTCGCCAAGACAGTGCGTTTCTCACTGTTACATGCATTTGAATGGGGAACTCGACCGAAACAAAGTATAGGTTTTCATTATGTGAATAACTTGGAAATCTTAGCTCAAACAGCTGCAAAACCTGTTTTCCCAGCACGGA